>NC_063364.1:35411617-35411867 GCF_021869965.1 Rhincodon typus | reverse complement strand
GTACAGAGAGAGAGAGGGCCGGTGAGAGGGCGGTGGTACAGAGAGAGAGCGGGCCGGCAAGGGGGCAGCGGTACAGAGAGAGCGGGCCAGTGAGGGGGCGGCGGTACAGAGAGAGTGGGCCGGTGAGAGGGCGGTGGTACAGAGAGAGCGGGCCGGTGAGGGGGCGGCGGTACAGAGAGAGAGAGGGCCGGTGAGAGGGCGGCGGTACAGAGAGAGAGAGGGCCGGTGAGAGGGCGGTGGTACAGAGAGA
>NC_063364.1:35363770-35376617 GCF_021869965.1 Rhincodon typus | reverse complement strand
TGGACTGACCTATCCCCTCCCGAACTCCCCACCTAAACTCACCTTTACTGGCTCCATCCCCGCCTCTTTGACCTGTCTGTCTCCTTTCCACCTATCTTCTCCTCTATCCATCTTCTATCCGCCTCCCCCTCTCTCCCTATTTATTTCAGAACCCCCTTCCCCTCCCCCATTTCTGATGAAGAGTCTAGGCCCGAAACGTCAACCTTCCTGCTCCTGTGCTGCTTGGCGTGCTGTGTTCATCCAACTCTCCACCTTGTTGTCTCAGATTTTCCAGCATCTGCAGTTCCTACTATCATGGATATTTTCATGTTGGAGGCAGGTTTGTAGTGGAATTTCCTAGCTGTTGGTATTGGGATCCTTGCTTTTCCTGATATATATTCATGATTTGGATCTTGGTGTGCAGGGGGCAGTTTCAAAGTTTGCAGATGACACTAAATTTGGATGAATTGTAAACTGTGAGGAGAACAGTGTGAAACTCCAAAGGACAGTGAGAAGCGGGTGGGGAGTACAGATTAGGTGGCAGATGAGGATCAATATAGAGAAGTGTGAGGTGATGCACTTTGGTTGGAGGAACATTGGAAGAGAATATAAAACAGGGGGTACAGTTCTAAAGGGAGTGCAGAGAAGAGGGACTTGGAAGTATATGTACATGGATCATTCAAATAAGCAGGTCATGTGGAAAGTGCAGTAAATGATTGTACTATGTTCTTGGCTTTATTAATGGGAGCACAGAGTCCTGGATGCCACATTATAGGATGGAGAGTGAGAAAAAAAATCCTTATAATATTTTAGACAAAGGAAATTCAACACAAAAGTGGGAGAGGTCACAAAATGTGTACAATTTTATGGAATTAGCAGGAGCAGGGAGATTCTGGGCATTTGCATTAGTCTCTGCTGGGTCAGTTAATAAAACATTCAGAATCCTGATCTTTGTACTTTGGGAAATCCTGTGTACAAAAAAAATCCCAAGTGCAACGTTGCCTGGATTTTCCCCTCCCAGGCTTTCTGCAGGTAGGAAGGGCTTTGTGGGTGGATTCTGTATTAGCTGCATCATCCTGAACCTGCCTGAACAAAACAAGCTGGGGTCAGTATCAGATGTGGAAACTGGCCAAGTAGTTATGCTGGGAACTTTGACCTCCATCTACCTCTGCTCCCGACCTCAGTGGGGCTCAATACATTCCGCTGAGTGAGTCCAATTTGTGGGCTTCACACTTTAGGAAAGCTTTGAAGAAGACGCAGGATAAAAAAAACCAACAATAATTTCAAGGATGGGGGACGACAGGTTTATGGAGAGCCTGGAGTCATCAGTTTGTTGCCTGAGAGCACAATAAGCTAAAAAAAAAAAAGGTTTGATAGAGGAGGTTAAAATTTATTAAGGTTTTAGATAAAGTAAATAGAGAAACCTTTGCCATTGCTTTAAGGTGCTCAGTAAAGGAACCAGATGCAAGATGAGGAGAAGCATTTCAATTAAAGTGCAGTCAGTCTGAGCACACTGCCTGATGGGACCAAACAAAAAGCCTTCAAAAGGGAATTAAAGAGGGCAAAATAACAGCGATATGGAAAAAGTGTTTGTGAGTGGGACTAACTGAATTCTACTTCAAAAGAGAGTTATTGTGTTCAACAGTCTTCCTCTGTGGTGTATGGTTCTACAAGGGGAAGGGAGAGAACTTGAGACAGAATAAAGAGTGAAGCCCCACTGGGGGAGATTGTTCATCCACCAATGTTCTGCCTCATGGACCATGTATCATCTACAAAGGCAATGGATTGCAACATGATTTGGTGTTGGGAATTTTGGATAACTGGATTCTTCCAGGTAACTGTCAGCTTTGATCAGATAAGAAGAAAGTTCCTGTGGTAGAAGCAAGAGCAACGCTTTCAGATGATGTTAATCCAAAGTGCCATCTCCTTACTCAGGTGAACACTAGAGGAGATCTTGCAGTATTCTGGGCCGTATCTATTCCTCAATGAATATCATTAATCTGAGAATTATCTCACCACTGTTTATGGGATCTTGTACTGTTGCACCTCCTACATTGCAACATGACCTACAATTCAATAAATGAAAGTATTTTACAGTTATAAATCACTTGGAAACACAATCAGAGAAAGGTTACAGTACAGACAGTAGGCTGTCAGTTATCTCATTGTGTACTGTCCACATAACTGAAGTTCCTTATTCCTGAAACAATCTTCTTGAATCTTTTCCACAGCCCCCTTCATGCCTTTACATCCTTTCTAAACTGTAATACCCAGGAGTAAAAGCAAAATTTCATTTGAGGCCAAAACACTTTTATACAATATTACCAAAATGACTGAAATCAAGCAAAATACTGCAGATGCTAGAAATATGAAATAAAAACAGAAAGAACTGGAGAAACTCAGCAGGTCTGGCAGCATCTGAGGAGTGAGAAACGAAGTTAGCATTTCTAGCATGCCTTTCAGTTTTTATTTCACATAACTTCCCCGTCTGTATACTCTTGCCTTATGGATAAGAATGCTGTTGTTAATCCCAGAATGTTGTTATGTTTTTAGCAACCATTATCTCAACCTGTTCTGTTATCTACAGTGATTTATGTCACATACACCCAGATCCCTTTGTTTCTGTTTTCCCTTTAGAATTATACCTTTTATTTTATATTATTTCTCTGCATTTTTCTGACTAAAATAAATCACTTCACACTTATCGACATTAATCATACATCTCTCAGTATCCTTTGATGCATTTTGACCACACCTGTCTACCCATTCCACCATGTCTACTATATCCTTTTGAAGCTTTATCACTGTTCGCAATACTAACAAGTTTTGAAATGACATACACCAAAGTCTGAGTTGTTAATATATACCAGGAAGAGCAGGGGTCCTAACACTGACCTCTAGGGAGCTCCACTATAAACTGTCTTTAAAACATCCATTCATCACTATTCTGTCTATGTTACTCAGTCAATTTTGTACCCATGTTGCTGCTATCTCTTATAATCCATGAGCTCTAACTCTGTACACTGGTCTGTGGTGTGGCACGTTATCATATCCCTTTTGGAAGTCCATGTGTACCACATCAATGGCATTATTCTCATCAAAGTAACCTCATAAAGGACACATGAGCAAGTCAATTAAACACGACGTTTCTTTAACAATTTCATTCTTGTTATAAAGTCATACAGCATGGAAACAGACCCTTCAGCCCAACTTGTCCATGCCAACTCGTTTCCTAAACTGAACTAGTCCCATTTGCCTGCATTTGGCTCATATCCCTCTAAACCTTTCCTACCCATGTACCTGTCCAAATGTCTTTTAAATGTTGTAATTGTACCCACTTCTACCACTTCCTCCAGTAGCTCATTCCATGTACACATCACCCTTTGTGAAAACAATGCCCCTCAGGTCCTTTTTAAATCTTTCCTTCTCACCTTAAATCTATGCCCTCTATCCAGGGCCCTAAGTAGTGTTGTAGAACAGAGAGACCTAGGGGTTCAGGTACACAGTTGTTTGAAATTTGCATCACATGTAGACAGGGTGGTTAAGAAGGCATTTAGCATGCTTGCCTACATTGCTCAGACCTTTGAGTATAGGAGTTGGGATGTCATGTTGAGGTTGTACAGGATGTTGGTGAGGCCTCTTCTGGAGTACTGTGTGCAGTTCTGGTTGCTCTGTTATAGGAAGGATATTATTAAACTGGAGAGGGTTCAGAAAAGGTTTACCAGGATGTTGTCAAGAATGAAGGGTTTGAGTATAAAAATAGGCTGGATAGGCTGGGACATTTTTCATTGGAGTATAGGAGGTTGAGTGGTAACCTTATAGAGGTTTATAAAATCATGAGGGGTATAGATAAGGTGAATAGCAAAGGTCTTTTCTCTAAGGAGGGGGAATTCAAAACTGGGGAGCATATTTTTAATGTGAGAGGAGAAAGATTTAAAAAGGATATGAGGGGAAACTTTTTTACACAAAGAGTAGTTAATGCATGGAATGAATGAACTGCCAGAGGAAGTGGTGGATGCAGGTACAGTTACAATATTTCGAAGACATTTAGATGAGTATAAAAATAGGAAAGCTTTGTAAAGATATGGGCCAAATGCAGGCAGATGGGACTAGCTTAGTTTGGGATTATGTTTGGCGTGGTCTAGTTGGACCAAAGGGTCTATTTCCCTGATGTATGACTCTATGACTGTATGATCTCACCTTTGGCTATCGATGAAACAAATATCTCTGCTGGGGGCCCTGCAATTTCTTCCTTAGCTTCCCACGATGTCCTGGATATACCTGATCAGGTCCCAGGGATTTATCTACCTTTATACATTTTAAAACCTCTAGCAGCTCCACTTCTGTAATGTGAATTCTTTTCAAGACATCCCAATTTATTTCCCCAGGTTCCCTAGCTTCCATGTCATTCTCCACAGTAAATACTGACACAAAATATTTGTTTAGGATCTCACCCATCTCCTCTGGTTCCACACATAGATGGCCTCATTGATCTTTAAGAGACCATATTTCTCTGTAGTTACTCTTTTTCCCTTAATATACTTGTAGAATCTCTTTGGATTCTCCTTAGTCTTATCTGCTAAAGCTATCTCATGTCCCCTTTTTGCACTCCTGGTTTCCCTACACCTCCTATACTCTTGAAGGGGTTCATTTGATCCCAGCAGTCTATATCTAACATATGCCTCCTTCATTTTATAGAGTCATAGAGTCTTACAGCACGGAAACAGACCCTTTGGTCCAACCAGTCCATGCCAACCATAATCGCAAACTAAACTAGTCCCACCTGCCTGCTCCTGGCCCATATCCCTTCAAATGTTTCCTATTCATGTACTTATCCAAGTGTCTTTTAAATATTGAAATTGCACCCACAATCACCACTTCCTCCAGAGGTTCATTCCACACTCAAACTACCCTCTGTGTAAAAAAATTTGCCCCTCATATATTTTTTAAATGTCTCTCCTCTCACCTTAAAAACGTGCCCCCTAGTCTTGAAATTTCCCCATCCTAGTGAAAAGACAACTATCATTAACCCTAGCTATACCTCTCATTATTTTATAAACTTCTATAAGGTCGCCTCTCAACCTCCTACACTCCAATGAAAAAAACTCCCAGCCTATCCAGCCTTTCTTTGTAACTCAAACCTTCTATACCCAGCATCATCCTGGTAAATCTCTTCAGAACCTTCTCTAGCTTAATAATATCCTTCCTATATATAACTTCCTATAGCCAGAGCCTCAAAATCTCTAGTCATCCAGTGTAGCCTACTCCTACCAGCCTTGCCCTTCACACTAACAGGAACATGCTGGCCCTGAACTCTTGTGACCTCACTTTTCAAAGCCTTCCACTTGCCAGATGTCCCTTTACCTGCCACTCAACTTTTGAAAGTTCCTATCTCACACCATCAAAATTGGCCTTTCCCCAACTTAGAACTTTAACTTGAGGAACAGGCCTATCCTTTTCCATAACTACTTTAAAACTAATAGAATTATGGTCACTGATCCAAAAGTGCTCCCCCACTAACACCTCAGCCACTTGCCCTGCCTTATTTCCCAAGAGGAGGTTGCGTTTTTCCCCTTCTCTAGTGGGGCCATCTACATATTGATTGAGAAGATTTTCTTGAACACATTTAACAAGGTTCTCCCCATCCAAGCCCTTAACATTATGGTTGCCCCAGTCTGAATTCAGAAAGTTGAAATCCCCTACTATTACAACCCCATAATTCTTACATGTATCTGAGATCTCCTCGTATTTGCTCCTCAGTTTCCCTTTGACTATTGTGGGGTCTATAGTACAATCCATCAAAGTGATCAGCCCCTTCTTATTTCTCAGTTCCACGTGGCCTCACTGGACAAACCCTCAGGAATATCCTCTTTAAGTACTGCCATGATGCTTTCCCTCCACTTCCCCTCCTCTCTTGCTTCCCCTTCTATCCTTCCTATAGCGTCTGTACCCTGGAACACTGAGCTGCCAGTCCTGTCCCTCCCTCAGCCATGTTTCTGTAACACCTATGACATTCCAGTCCCATGTTCTCATCCATGCCCTGAGTTTGATGGAACATTGGTCATTCAGAATTGGTTAGACAACACATTCAATACAACTAAAAACCGAAAGATAAACGGATGCTGTAAATCAAAAACGGAAGTTGCTGGAAAAGCTTTGTAGTTCTGGCAGCATTTGTGGACAAAAATCAGTGTTAATGTTTTGCATCTGGTGACCCTTCCTCTGAGGAACATTAACTCTGATTTTTCTTCACAGATGCTGCCAGACCTGCTTTGCTTTTCCAGCAATTTCTGTTTTTGACATCCAATATAATGTTTATGTAATTTTAACTGCAATTGCACAATCATAAATAACAACAGAACTGCATCTCCTGTGGCATCAAAATGGCTGACAACAGGATTCTGCAGCTCATTGACCCTGAACATGTTATAATTTTCATTGCCATGTATGATGATCAAATCGTAGTTAATCATTGTTGTAATGCAGCATGCAGTTTGCTATTGAGAATCAAACATTTTCACATTCAGATGCTGATGTAATATGGACAGCCCACTCTTCAGTGAAATAATTGTTCAAATTTCAGACAATAGAAAACAAGACTTACATTTGAAAAGCATCTTTCACAACCTTGTAAGATCCTGCAGTATGTTACATCCAAGGAGGTATGTTTTGAATTCAAGTTGTTGTAGCAGCAAATAACACACCTCCTGACTCCCTAAAGCTTTTCTATTATCCACAAGTCAGGATAATATATCCCCATTCCTTCAGCATCCATGGGCCAAAATCCTGAAACTCTCTCCCTAAGAGCATTGTGGGTTTACGTACAGCACATGGACTGCAGCGGTTCAAGAAAGCAGCTCCCCACCACCTTCTCAAGGAGCAACTAGACACAGGCAATAAATGCTGGTCCAGACAGTGAATACCCACTTCCTATGAATGATTTTTCTTAAAAGTGCTGATGAGAACTCCCTTTACAATAACAATCTACTTGTGGAAGATGCATCTTCTTTTAACAGTATTAGTAAGAGTTACCACCACACAATCCTTGTGAAGATGAAATCCTATTTTCATATCAAAATACCCTCCATTTTGTTGTGTGGCACTATCACTGTGCTACGTGGGATAAATTCCAAACAGATCAGCAACTCAAAACTTGGCATCCATGAGGTGCTGTAGGTCATCAGCAGCAGAATTGTGTTCAACTACAATGTGTAACCTCATGGCTCAATGTATCCCCCATTCTACCATTACCATCAAGCCAGGGGATCAACTTTGATTCAATGAAGAGAATAGGAGAGCATGCCAGGAACAGCACCAGACAAATCTACAAATGATGTATGAATCTGGTGAAGAAACAAAACTGGACTCCCTGCGTGCCAAACAGTGGAAGCAGCTTGTGGTTGGCTAGCCTACGTGATTACAAAGAACAAAGAAAATTACACCACAGGAACAGGCCCTTCGGCCCTCCAAGCCTGCGCCGATCCAGATCCTCTATCTAAACCTGTCACCTATTTTCCAAGGATCTGTATCCCTCTGCTCCCTGCCCATTCATGTATCTGTCTAGATACATCTTAAATGACGCTATCGTGCCCGCCTCTACCACCTCCGCTGGCAACGCGTTCCAGGCACCCACCACCCTCTGCGTAAAGAACTTTCCACGCACATCTCCCTTAAACTTTTCCCCTCTCACCTTGAAATTGTGACCCCTAGTAATTGAGTCCCCCACTCTGGGAAAAAGCTTCTTGCTATCCACCCTGTCTATACCTCTCATGATTTTGTAGACCTCAATCAGGTCCCCCCCCAACCTCCGTCTTTCTAATGTAAATAATTCTAATCTACTCAACCTCTGTTCATTGCTAGTGCCCTCCATACCAGGCAACATCCTGGTGAACCTCCTCTGCACCCTCTCCAAAGCATCCACATCCTTTTGGTAATGTGGTGACCACAACTGTACGCAGTACTCCAAATGTGGTCGAACCAAAGTCCTATACGACTGTAACATGACTGCCAACTCTTGTACTCAATACCCCATCTGATGAATGAAAGCATGCCGTATGCCTTCTTGACCACTCTATCGACCTGCGTTGCCACCTTCAGGGTACAATGGACCTGAACACCCAGATCTCTCTGTGCATCAATTTTCCCCAGGGCTTTTCCATTTACCGCATAGTTCGCTCTTGAATTGGATCTTCCAAAATGCATCACGTCGCATTTGTATCCAATAGAGTTCAAAGTTCTGCACTCCTCTCCCAAGAGAAGTGGCTGACTGTTACCTGCTTTGATTGGTCCAAAATCAATGTGAGAATCTACAATGCACATGGACTGCAGCGATTCAAGGCAGCAGTTTGCTACCACCTTCTCAAGGGCAAAGAAGGAGAAATAATAAATGTCAACATTAGCCATATCCCATTAATGAGTAAAGAAATGTAGCTGAGAAATGTGAATCAGTAATTAGTTTTTAACTGTCTGCTAAATAGTTTTCCTCTCATACCCTCCAAAAATAGGTTCTTTATGGTTATTTAGTTTTAATGAGTTAGCAGCTTTCCAAATTGCTTTTATTCTTGAAAACCAGGCAGATCCAACAGACCATGAGATAGTGAGTGAGACAGGGCATTACAATCATTCTTAATCGCATTCTGGCCCAGTCTCTGTTCACATTGGGCCAATGTCAATGCATCACTTCCAAGTTCACCTGAGACACACATAATCTAATTGTAAATAAAAACCAAAAGAACTGCGGATGCTGTACATCAGGAACAAAAACAAAGTTGCTGGAAAAGCTCAACAGGTCTGGCAGCATCTGTGAAGGAGAAAACAGAGTTAACGTTTTGGGTCCGGTGACCCTTCCTCAGAACTGATGGCGGCTGGGAAAACGTCAGTTTATATGCAGAAAATAGAGAGGTGAGTGGGGTAGGGAGTAAACAATAGGATAGAGCCCAAAGAGAGAGAAGGACAGTTGGACAGATAAAGGAGTTGCTAACGATCAGGTTGGGAGGGTGATTGGAGGTAAATGATTGGAGGAATTAACATGGATGAAGAATCATAGCAGCCTCTTCCTGAGTTGGAAGGGTCAATGCCAAATCAAGCGTTATCAACTGTGAAACACCACCATTTATCAATGTCAGTCCAATTCCACACTTCATGTAAACACAAACATGACATGTACTCAAACCCCAAAGAATGAGGTCAGAAGTCACACGACACCAGTTTATAGTCCAACAGGTTAATTTCAAATCACAAGCTATCGGAGCACTGCTCCTTCACCTGACGAAAGAGCAGCGCTCCAAAAGCTTGTGATTTCAAATAAACCAATTGGACTATAACATGGTGTTGTGTGATTTCTGACTTTGCCTACCCCAGTCCAACAGCAGCACTTCCACATTATGCCCAAAGAATGATGCAGTGGAAATTATGGTCTTTTCACATTCCGTGAAGAGAATAGATATTAAATTCTTTACTGAAATATATTGTATTTTGAATAGATTTTTAGGTTACATCTCGCAACATTTAACTATGACCAGAATTATTTCACTGCAAGCTATTCTATTTGTTGCATCCCTTCAAACGTTCTGCCTTTCATAGAAACATAGAGATAGGAGAAGGAAGACGTCATTCGGCCCTTTGAGCCTGTTCCGCCATCTTCACAATCATGGCTGATCTCAATAGTCTAATCCTGCTTTCTCCCCATAATCTTTGATCCCATTCACCCCAAGTTCTACATCCAGTCGCCTCTTGAACACATTCAACATTTTGGCATCAACTACTTCCTGTGGTAATGAATTCCACAGGCTCACCACTCTTTGGATGAAGAAATTTTGTCTCCTCATCTCCGTCCTAAATTGTCTACCCCGAATCCCCCTACTGTGACCCCTGGTTCTGGACATACCCACCATCAGGAACATCCTCCCTGCAGCTACCCTGTCCTATTAGAATTTTATAAGTCTGAATGAGATCCCCCCTCATTCATCTGAACTCTAGCAAAAACAATCCCAACCTAGTCAATCTCTCCTCTTACATCAGACCTACCATCCCTGGAATCAGCCTGGTAAACCTTCACTGCACTCCCTCGAGAGCAAGAGCTTCCTTCCTCAGAAAAGGAGACCAAAACTGCACACAATATTCCAGGTGTGGTCTCACCAAGGCCCTGTATAACTGCAACAACACATCCCTGCACCTGTACTCCAAACCTCTCACAATGAAGGCCAATATGGCATTTGTTAGAGATGCACCAACAGTGCTGAAGTTCTGAACAAATGTGATGGAATCCACGTATGCCAACATTACAAAAATAATCTTTTATCTCGGCACAAGGAAATCCAAAATAACCCAAACATTCACCTCTCTAGATGCTACCTGGCCTTTTCCCACAGCATGCCCCTAATAAATCATCCTGGCCTTGGCAAATTCACTCTTCTCTAGATTTATAATTTAATTAGCTTTTGTAGCCAATCAGTGCAGTCAAACGATGTAACTGTTCTTCCTGGGTTTAGCTAAAAACAACCAAACTTTTGTTATCCGTGCCTTGGACATTTTGACCAGTTTATGTGTGCAGGTACTGTTACAACATTTAAAACACATTTAGACTCATACATGAACAGATAATGTTTAGGGGAATATAGGCTAAATGCAGGCAAGTAGGATTAGTTTAATTTGGGAACATGGTTGGAATGGATCGATTGGACCCAAGAGTCTGTTTCAGTGCTCTATGACTCTGTGACTATGACTATATGTATTGACAGGACTTTGCCCAAGCACTCTTAGCAGTGAGGCAGAGAAAAGCAGCACAGAATTTGGTACAACTCAATTTTATTAACAAAATATCCCTAATTAAAAGTACCATGTGAAAATTTCCCAAACTCCCACAATATTTACTCTTTATCTAGCTCTAACGGTCTGAGAAAGGTTATTACACAGAATGATCCATGTATTTGAGCTGAGCCATTGCAATCTCCTCCCTCTCTGATGTAGGGCTGGTTCTCTTCCACAAAGGGGAATCTCACTGGTCAGAGCGGATCATCTCCCTCTCTCTCTTTCTCCAGATGGTCAGAGGCTCCACTGCTCGGCCAGCTCAAGTCTTCGCCGAGGGGGTGGCATCCATGTATGCGTTCTTAGCCTCCATTCACTACTGACATTCCAGATTGTTCTGTGGTCATGGGCCATTGGGGTCATGAGCTTAATTCAAACGATCTGATAGGGTTGTGCCAAAGCCCTTCACTGCTGCCATGTCAGGGAGGTATAAAATGCCTGGCCTCAGGCACTGGCTGGAAGTTTGGGTGCCAGAAAGTCTGATATTCTCCAATATGCAACACTCAGGCTGGTTTTAACTGGTTCACCCTTAACCTTTGTGACTTCTTTGATCTCGGTTTTCACTGTTCTCTGTCGGCAATAGATGCTCTTTAATTTAGTTTGACCAATTTTCTGTCAGACCTGATTTCTCCGGCTGTGAGTCAATGTAGAATATCCAATTTGGGGCCAATGGTCGTTTGACCGCACCTTTGATGTAAACAACACAGGTTATATAGTCTTTCAATGGCTTTATTGGTTCATCATTGGAATCGTGCTGCTTTCAAATGGCATGACTGTGCACTGGTAAAGTCCATCTAGTATTACAAAATCTAATATTATTTTGGCTCCATCAGTCAATGTAATTTGTCAATATCATTTCAGCAAGTCAACTGTTGTGACAAATCATGTGTCAAATCATTCAGTGCATTCCTCTAATCTCGGAGTAGGATATGAGTTCCCATACTGACTTTGTCATAATCAGTACAGAACCTTTGTGACTGATCTGGGTTTCAGTAGCATCACAATAGAAGAGCTCCAGATTGGCTCAATTATATCATTGTCCATCATGCACATAATCCATTCCATCACTAGATCTAAGCTATCCCCACTGAGTTTGTAAGGGGTTGTTTGATGGGTAATGCATCTCCCACACACCCTAAACCATTTTTCTTGATATATTTACACAAATTGGTTTATAATTCTATAATAGCCTTTGTACGTCACCCCAACAGTTTGCAGAAAGATAAACCATGATACCTGTTGTAGTGATTGTAACAAAGTCAGCCAGCCGGACCTCATAGAATATGACTTCCCTGATTGGGGCTGTTAATCTGGTCCAATCAGGGAGCCCTGGCTGACATATAAAAAGAGAAGTGTCAGCAATTCTGACACGCTGTGTGCTGACTCTGACAAAGCTGAACCAGAGTCAAAAACTTTCCACATGTAACTAAAAGGTGACTTGGTGACACTCTGTGGAGTTATTTCAGTGGTGACAAGAATAAAGTACGCTCCTGAAGAAACTCACTCGCAATAGTCATTTTTGAGTTCATAGAATCCCTACAATGTGGAAACAGGTCATTCAGCCCATCAAGTCCACACCACCCCTCTGAAGAGCATCTCATGCAGACCCACTCCCTACCCTATATTTCCCATGGCTAATCCACCTAACCTACACATCCTGGACACTGTGGGCAATTTAGCAAAGCCAATCAACCCAACCTGCACATCTTTGTGACTGTGGGAGGAAACTGGAGCATCCATAGGAAACCCACACAGACACACAGAGAACATGCAAACACCACACAGACAGGAGGTTGGAATGGAACCCGGGTCCCTCGTGCTATGAGGCAGCAGTGCTAACTACTGAGCCACCATGCTGCCCATTGGAGTTGGAGTAAGCATTTCTTACATCATGCCATTATTTGGGAAGCTTGACTCATTTGACCCTGCCGTTGAAGACTGGGCTCAGTACATGGAAAGAATTT
Organism: Rhincodon typus; assembly: GCF_021869965.1. Classification (NCBI taxonomy): domain Eukaryota; kingdom Metazoa; phylum Chordata; class Chondrichthyes; order Orectolobiformes; family Rhincodontidae; genus Rhincodon; species Rhincodon typus. The sequence goes on along the minus strand of NC_063364.1, from coordinate 35,363,868 downwards.
CAGAGATAGTAGGAACTGCAGATGCTGGAGAATCTGAGATAACAAGGTGTGGAGCTGGATGAACACAGCAGGCCAAGCAGCATCAGAGGAGCAGGAAA
>NC_063364.1:35336876-35363670 GCF_021869965.1 Rhincodon typus | reverse complement strand
GAAGAAGGGTCCAGACCCGAAACGTCAGCTTTCCTGCTGCTCTGATGATGCTTGGCCTGCTGTGTTCATCTAGATCTACACCTTGTTATCATGGAAAGAATTTGTTATTTTTTCTGGGCAAATGACATTGAGACAGATGAAAAGCAATGGGTAATTCTCCTGACAGCCTGTGGACCTGTAGCTTTTTCCGTTATTAGCAGCCTAACTTTCCCTGAGGCACCAGATACTAAAACATTTCTAAGAGTTGACGGATTTAGTTAAAGGATATTATGACAACAAGCCTCCTTTAATTCTGAGATGCTATCGTTTTTACTCAGCAGTACGCAAACAAGGGGAATCCATGCTGGGATTTTTGACTAGGTTAAGATGACCGGCAAAGGCATGTGACTTTGGTTTGTCCCTTAATGTGATGCTGAGAGACCAGTTGGTATTTGCGATTAATGATGTAACCATGCAAAAGCGTCTACTAGCTGAAGCCCAGCTGGACTTCAAACAGACACTACAACTGGCTCTGTCATTAGAAAATGCAGCAAGTGGAGCATATGAGTTGCAAGGTATTCTGATGGAAGTGCACATCCTCACCAGTCCAGCTGAGCTTGGGAAACATTACTTGAGTGCAAGCGATTACATAGCCTCACTCAGGACATATCCTGAACAGATGGACTTTAGATCAGCCCGCAACAAAACCGCAAAACAACGCCAAGCCTCAGCCAAACGGTTTAAAACTTTCCTCAGGTTCCAAGCCAATGTAGTTGCTGCCAGTATGCCAACTCGTGACGGTAAAAGAGTCCCACTGGGTCTGTACTGAGTAATAGAACTCATAGGGCAGTATCCAGGAGAGTGCACACCCTGGTATGTCCACCTACTGCTGCTTTAAATTGCTTAGCAACATCCAAATTAGAACCAGTGAAAATAAACGTCTGGTTAAATGGACATCCAGTTCTAATGGAGGTCGATACCGTCATAGCTGTATCAGTGATCGCATAACCAGTTTTTAACAAAATTCGGTCTGGAATCCAACCTTTAAAATTGCGCAAGACCTCAGCTAGACTGAGAGCCTATACCAGGGAATCTTTACAGATGAAGGGTATAACTTTGATTCCCGTCTCTTACGAGAAGCAGCTGGTTCAGTTATCACTGATTGTGGTAAAAGACCCGGGCCCAAGCTCAGTGGGGCAAAACTGGTTGAAAAAGATTAACCTAGATTGGCTCAACATTTTTCAATTAGAAAATAGCTGCCTGAGTGAAGTCCTAATGAAATACCCAGAAGTTTTCCAGGGAGGACTAGGGATTATTAAAGGAGTCAAGTTCACCTTGCACATTGATCAGGAAACAATTCCACGATTCTGCAAGGCCCCCCCCAGTGCCATTTGTCTTATGGGCAAAAGTAGAGGCAGAAATCAGGAGAATGGAAAGTGAGGAAGTCGTCAAACCAGTCCAGTTTGCAGAATGGGCATCACTGAGTGTACCGATTGTGAAACTCGACAGGTCGGTTCGCCTTTGTGGGGATTTTTAAAAAAATGCTAAACCACTTTTCACAGATGGATTAAGTACCCAATCCCTCATTTAGCGGACTTATTTGCAAAGCTGGTGGGGCGGGGGGCTTTCCTTCACAGAGCTGGACATGAGCCACATTTATTTGCAATTATGTTTAGATGATAATTCCCAGAATTATGCTACAATTAATAAGTGTAAGGATTTGTACAAATATATGAGACTGCCAGTTGTATATTATTAAACCTGTGCAATTTTTCAGTGGACAATGGAGAACATTTTGCAAGGTCTACCCCAGGTCGCCATTTATTTAGATGACAGGCTAATAACAGGGAAGACCAATAAGGAACACTTGGAGAACTTGGACATAGTCCTTAGATGTTTTTCTGAGGCAGACATATGCCTTAGAAGGAAACATGTGTTTTCCAGGCTCCACAGGTTTCTACGGGTTACAGACTCAACAAGACCAGGTCACATCCACTGGAAGATAAAGTGAGGGTGATCAACAGTTCCCCAGCTCCCACATCTATCCAGGAGCTTAGGTCTTGCCTTAGGCTGGTAAGTTGTTACAGAAAGTTTATACGTAACCTGACCTCCATCCTGGTACCTTTGCATCAATTCTTTAAAAAAGGGTCAGCCTTGGAAATGGTTGCATCGCCAAGCCCAAGCTTTCAAAGAAGTGAAGAAACAGCTATCATCCTGTAAGGTGTTGGCACACTGTGATCCCAAGCAAGAATTGGTATTGACATGTGTCACCTCCCTATACAGCATCGGGATGGTATTTGCTCATAGGTGGCTTAATGGAGAGGAACACACAATCGTGTTTGCACCCAGGACTAATGCAGAACATGAATACACCCAAATAGAGAAACAAGGATTTGTGGTCATATTTGGAGTCAGGAATTTCTACCAATACCTTTATGGATTTAAATTTGTGATAATAACTGACCACAAACGCCAACGAGGTCTTCTTAAAGAGGACAGGGCAGTGCAGTCCATAGTTTCAGGCCAAATTCAGCAGTGGGCTCTAATACTAAGTGCCTATAATTAAAACTTGGAACACCGTCTGGTAAACCATGTAGTGAACGTGGAAGCATTGAGCTGCCTCCCACAGGCAGATACACCACCGGTAGTACAGCCACTGGAATAGTCCGTAATGGTTTTAAATTTTCTGGACACAGTCACAGCTGACAACATCAGAGTTTGGATGCAGAAAGATCCAGGTCTGGCAAAACTGGAACAGCTGGTGGTGATGGGGGAAACCAAAGGGCCACCACAACCAGCACTGAAACCTTTCTGGACCCAGAGAAACCACCTCATAATAGAAGACGACATATTATTAAGTGGAGCAAGGGTGACTGTCCTGAGCAAAGGTCACAGCCAAAAACTGGCTGAACTCCACTGAGGTCATCCACAGGTTTCCATAATGAAGATGTTGCCAAGAAGTTATGCCTGGTAGCCAGGTTTGGATGCAGATACAGGTGCATTCATGGGACAGTACCCAGAGTACCAACAAGAACAAAAATTACTGCCAGCAGCTCCCCCACATCCATGGGAATGGCCGGTTAAACCTTGGACTTGGTTTCACATCGACTATGTGGGTCCTTAATGAGCACTATGTTCTTAGTCAGAGCAGACACCCACTCAAAGTGTTTGGACGTGCACAGAATCCATTCATCACATACAGGGACAGTGATAGAAAAACTGCACACATCTTTGTCAATAAACAGTCACTCGGAAGTGTTAATCATGGATAACAGGCCATCATTTACCAGCAGGGAATTTGGTTATTTCCTAAAGTTGAATGGGATTCGACACATAAGGACAGCTTCATATCATCCATCATCCAATGGCCTGGCAGAAAGAACAGCCCAAACTTTGAAGACAGGTCTGAACAAACAACTACAGCCTCTCTAGATGACCATCTGTCATGGTTGTTAGTTGATTATAGGATCACCCCAAATGTAATGACAGGGATAGCACTGTCAGAGATTCAAATGGATAGAAGACTCTGAACCAGGTTAAAACTGATCCTTCCAGTCCTGGGGCCGGGTGTGAAATGGCATCAGGAATGCCCGTGATGGACTCAAGACTCCGCCAAGTGAGAGAGGCAGTTTGATACAGGGGATGAAGTTTGATGTTAAGAATTATCCAAACAGCCCTATGCCGGTAAGAAAAATGGTTGACGCGAGTTCAGGACCAGTGACATATAAAGTTCGGATTGGTGCCATGGTCCTGAACAAGTACGAGGACCATATGAAAGCTGCAAACTCACAAATGGTGCAGGAGCAAAACATGCCCAGCTCCTCAGAACAGTCAGAAAGGATACTGGAACCTATGGCCTCACTCTTTCTGTCAAGTGTTAACAAGACTTCTGAATCCGTATGGACATGATGGATGTAGGTGCTTCAATGCCTTTGTCGGTGGATGAAGAGAGTGAATTTCTACTGAGGCTTTCTTTTTAATTTATTCACTTGTGGGATCTGGGTGGTGCTGGCTGGGCCAACATTTCTTGCCCATTGGTAGTTGTTCTTGAGAAGGTGGTGGTGAGCTGCCTTGTTGAACAACTGTAATCCACCTGCTGTGAGTTGCAATTAGGGAGGGAATTCCAGGATTTTAATCCAGCGACAGCAAAGGCAATATATTTCCAAGTCAGGATGATTAATGGCTTGAAAGGGAACATGAAGGTGTGGTGTTCCCATATATCTGCTGCCCTTGCCCTGCTAGATGGAAGTGATGTGGTTTCAAAGTTGCTGTCTGAGGATCCCTGGTGAATTTCTGCAGTGCATCTTGTAGACAGTACACACTGCTGTTACTGAGCATCGGTGGTGGAGAGTGCGGATGCTTGTGGATGTAGTGCCAATCAAGCGGGCTGCTTTGTCCTGGATGGTGTCAAGCTTCTTGAGTGTTGTTGGGGCTGCACTCATCCAGGTAAATGGGGAGTATTCCATCACACTCCTGATTTGTGCCTTGTTGATGATGGACAGGCTTTGAGGAGTCAAGAGGTGAGTTACTCTCCGTAGTATTCCTAGCCTCTGACCTGCCATTGTAGCCACTGTGTTTATGTGGTGCCTGTACATTCCTGGCACAAGAGGCGAGCTCCTGTGCATTATTCATCACCCATATTGGATGCCAAGTTAGAGGAGCCTGACCCATCGCTAAAACATCCCAAGAGAACATAAGAACATAAGAACTAGGAGCAGGAGTAGGCCGTCTGGCCCTTCGAGCCTGCTCCGCCATTCAATAAGATCATGGCTGATCCTTTCGTGGACTCAGATCCACTTACCCGCGTTCTCACCGTATCCCTTAATTCCTTTATTGTTCAAAAAAAATCTACCTTTTTTTAAAAGCGTTTACTGAAGTAGCGTCAACTACTTCACTGGGCAAGGAATTCCATAGATTTAACAACCCTCTGGGTGAAGAAATTCCTTCTCAGTTCAGTCCTAAATCTGCTCCCTCTAATCTTGAGGCTATGCCCTCTTGTACTAGCTTCACCTGCCAGCGGAAACATCCTCTCTACTTCTATCTTATCTATTCCCTTCATAATTTTATATGTTTCTATAAGATCCCCCCCTCAATCTTCTGAATTCCAATGAATATAATCCCAATCTACTCAGTCTCTCCTCATAAGCCAACCCCCTCAACTCCGGAATCAACCTAGTGAACCTCCTTTGCACCCCCTCCAGTGCCAGTACATCCTTTCTCAAGTAAGGCTCTCCAAGAAAACAGACTGGCCTATGTCCTCGGATTCAGAGGGGGAAAGATGTAGTGATAGTAACAAGGTCAGCCAGCTGAACCTCTTAGAATAAGAATTCCTTGATTGCACCAGATTAACAGCCCCAATCACGGAGCCCTGGATGACAGCTAAGAAGAGGGATGTCAGAGATTCTGAGACTCTGGGTGTTAACTGCGACAGAGCTCAGCCAGAGTCCAAAGACTTTCCACGTGTAAATGAAGGGTGATCTGGTGACGGAATACCAGCCTCTGTGGAGTTATTTCATCTATGATTAGTGTGCCTAGGGATAAGTGGTGGGACTCTTGCTTTTTGTTATATACATTAACAACTTAGATATGAGCGTAGAAGGTATAATTAGTAAATTTGCAGATGGTACAATTTGTGGTGTTGTTGATAGTGAAGAGGATGGTCTCAGGCTACAGATATTGAGCAGCTGGTAAGTTGGGCAGAGCAATGGCAGGTGAAATTTAATCCTCATGATGCATTTTGCAAGGTCTAATAACAGAAGGAAATACACAATGAATGGTGTGCCATCAGGGAGTACTGAGAAACAAAGGGAGCTTCGTGTATAAGTTCATAGATCCGGAAGGTATCAGCACAGGTAGACAGGATGGTGAAGAAGGCATACAGAATGCTTGCCTCCATTAGACAGGGCATAAAATATAGGAACAAGGATGTCTTGTTACAACCTTATAAAACATTGATTAGGCCACAGACAAAATATAGCGTGCAGTTCTGGTCACCAGGCTATTGGAAGGATGTGTTCGTACTGGAGAGGGTGCAGAGGGGATCCACCAGGATGTTGCCTGGGATGAAAAGTCTTAGTTATGAGGAGAGGCTGATTAGACTGGGTTTGTTTTCCATGGAGCAGAGGAGGCTCAGGTGGGATCTGATTGAGGTATATAAAATTATGAATAGATCACAAGAATCTCTTCCCCATAGCAGATATCATCAGAGTTATACAGAATGGAAACACACCCTTCAGTCCAATTCATCCAAGCTCTGCAGGTATCCTAAACTGATCTAGTCCCATTTGCCACTGTTTAGCCCATATCCCTCTAAACCCTTCCTATTCATATACACATCCAAATGCCTTTTAAATGTTGTAATTGTACCTGCCTCCACCACTTCCTCTAGCAGTTCCTTCCATACACACATGACACTCTTGGGTATCTTTTAAATCTTTCCCTTCCCACCTTAAACCTATGCCCTCTAGTTTTGGACTCCCTTACCCTGAGGAAAAGACCTAGACTATTCACCCTATCCATGCCCCTCAATTTTATAAACCTCTACAAAGTCACCCCTCAACCTCTGATGCTCCAGGGAAGAAAGACCCAGCCTATTCAGCCTGTCCATATAGCTCAAATACCCCAATCCCGACAACATCCTTGTAAATCTTTTCTGAACCCTTTCCAAGTTTAACAACATATTTCCAATAGCAGGGAGACCGGAATTGAATGCAGTATTCTAAGAGTGGCCTCACCAATGTCTTGTACATCCAGACACCCAACTCCTTTACTTCATGCATTGACCAATGAAGGCAAGCGTGCCAAATGCCTTCTTCACCACCCTGTCTACCTGCGAATCCACTTTCAAGGAACAATGCACCTGCACTCCTAGGTCTCTCTGTACTCTCACAACATTTAAGAAGCATCTGATGAGCACTCAAAATGCCAGGGTGTAGCAGGCTATGGACCAAGTGAGGGCAAATGGGATTAATGTAGTTTGGTGTTTGTTGGTCAGCATAGACATGGTGGGCTGGAAGGCCTGTTTTGATGCTGTATGATTCTGACTCTAAGCTGTTAAACACTTCTGTGTTTTCAATCTGCTCATTGGAGGATCAATTCTTGAAGTTTGAAGTTCTGATTCATTCTCTAATTATTCTGATGTCTCCACTTCATTCTCTACTACTTTCATGCCCTCAAGTCCACTTGTCCCCTTACTATCATCCCTGAGATAATATCTTTTCAATACATTAACATGGTACACTCATTGTTTCTTTCTCCTCCTTGAAATCCTCACTACACAATTCACATAATTTAATTTCTTTTTGATTTCATAAGGTCCAGTGAATCTTATTTTTAATAGTTCTCCAGAAACGTAACAAAACCTATCTCCAGCAATAACAGTTTGGTTTTGAACTTGTGCTTTTTCATCTGCTCTAGTTTTCACTATTTGTTGAGCACTCTTCAAATGCTTTTTAGCCAGCTCAGATGGCTTGGGTCAGTTCCTCTCAAATTTTAAACACTGGTTAGAAAACAAAGCATAGCTTTGGTTTATCAACTTACGTGGTCCTCCCAACTCACATTGATATGTTAGCTCAAAAGGATTAAATCTTGTAGACCCATTAAAGGTCATCCACAATAATGTAACTGAGTGTCAACTGCTTTCTGAAATATAGAATCCCTACAGTGCAGAGAGAGGTTATTTGGCCCATCAAATGTATGCAATCCTCCAAACAGCATCCCAGCCTGACCCCTATCGCCACAGCTAATCCCCCAGCTTGCACATCCCTGGATACTACAGGCAATTTAGCATGATCAATCCACCTAACCTGCACATCTCTGGACTGTGGGTTGAAACCAAAGCACTCAGAGGAAACAGACACAGACACAGGGAGAATCTGCAAACTCCACAGAGACAGTCAGCCAAGGCTGGGACTGAACCCGCATCCCTGGCACTGTTAGGCAGCAGTGCTAACCACGGAGTCACCATGCTGCCCTAGCAACTGTCTTAGCAAGCCAATCAGTTCAAAGACAATTAAGGATGGGCCACGAATGCTCTCATTGCCAATGACCCTACATCCTACGAGAAAACTTTTAAAAATAACACAGTAAATCAGTCAATTTGGCATGATTCAGCAGTTTTGCCTCATGATCCCTTTTACGTTTTTTGCATTCAACAATATTTTCATTGTCTTTCCAATCTACACAATTCTCCTGTGCAATTTATTGCCTTACAGCAGATTTACAGAGATTGAATTTTGAAGAGGAAGGGATGCTTGGAGTTGGAACGTTAACCTTTGAACAGGACAGGGACACCCTCTACTGAACACTATGTTGCTGCAGTGGGAAAGTGGCACTGAAACATGCCAACTGAAGGTAATGGTATGTGAGGTAAACCAACAGTGGGAATTTAGGCACGTCATATCTGTGTGACGCAGCTGGACGGGAGGAGAGGGGCTGCAGAAGGGTGAGGAGAAACAGGGAAGTGAGGATGGAGGAGGGCACAAAGCACTAGTTTAAGTTTCACAGAAGAGAGATTAATGCCAGAGAAGTCTCAACTACAATTGTTCTTATGTGCAAAAAAGGAGATTGAACAAACTTGGAGACAATAAACTAATCAGCTTAATGGGTGTAATTGGACATATAGTGGAAACAGGAGACAACAAATACGCTAAATATAAAAAACAATCTTCAGTGGATTCAGAAAGGCAAAGAAAAGCTGTGAGAATTCCTTGAAGTAAAATACTGCAGCCCCACTTTCTCATAGAAAGATAACTGGTGGTGGTTTAATCTGAGGGTCACCATACCTCAGGTGAGGAGCGAGACTGAGTTCTGAGGAAGGGTCACCGGACCCGAAACGTTAACTCTGTTTTTTTTCTTCACAGATGCTGCCAGACCTGCTGAGCTTTTCCAGCAACTTTATGTTGCTGATTTACAGCATCCGTGGTTCTTTCGGTTTTTATACAGCATATTGAAATTGTAGTTCTTGTTATCACATAGTCTGCTATTACACACCACGCATTGTTATCCACTAACACTCTCCATTAACGGCTATTCACCCTCCCAGCCAGATCGTTATGCTCTCCTTTCTCTACTCAACTGCTCTTCTCTCTTCAGGCTCTATCCCCACCTATCACTTACTCCTTACCCCCTCTCTTCAGCATATAAACTGACACTTTCCTAGCTACGATCAGTTCTAAGGAAGGATCACTCTGATTTCTCTCCATAGATGCTGCAAGACCTGCTGAGCTTTTCCAACTATTTCTATTTTTGCCTCTGATTTACAGCAGCCACACTTCTGTGTCAATTTTTATACTGAAATTATAACCTCTTCTGTGGTGCATTCCAGAACCATTACTCATGACAGATAGAATTTTACCTATTAACAAATAGCATCTGTGCACAATTCATCATACCCTCCTGGACTCACAAAGTGGCTGTAGATTTTATAATTGTTGCGTATCCTGCTGCATAATTTTGCTTTATGTGATATTAAATCTTGGGAATATTGAACCATTGTGGGCAAACTATGTTATTTCTAGCTTTCAGCCAGGCTGGCAGTTTCTGAAGAACAGTCACATCCTCTATATCCTCCTGGGCCACATTACACTCATTAACTAGGCATGGTAAAGTTACAAATCAAAAGGGACCAGAACCATCCACTCACAGAAATTCCAATTCCCTGCAAACACAGATAGTTGTGTGATACCCCAATTTTAAAAGCAGTAACTGAATTATATGCAAAGTACAGATCGAGAAAAAGAAGTAGTTTGGGAAGAAAGCAAAGTAATAAGTCAAAATCAGCCCTTACTAGTTTTGCTTTATGACAATTCACTAAATAGACTGAGCTGTCCTGACACATATCCATGACCTAAAGAGAAATAGGCTCAACTGCAGAATGTGCTAATTTAGACATAGGGCTAATTAATAATCTTATTGTAAAAACAACCTTTGGGAGATGAGTGACCACAATGTGATAGAATTTTCTATTATGTTTGAAAGATTTGTAGCTCATTCTAAAGCAAGGGTGTTCAATTTGAATAAGGGAAATTATGGAGGGATGAGGCACAAATTGGTTGAGGTGGATTGGGAAAATACATAAGAAATGAATAGTCTTCAAAGAACTATTACATGGCTTACAAAAATTACACATTCCTTCCAGCTGCAAAGACACAGAAAATGTCAGTCAACCATTGGCTAACAACGGAAGTTCAGGATTGCATTCAATTACAAGAACAAGCCAACAAAGTTGCCTGAAGTAAAAGCAATTCTGAGGATTGGGAGTTTATAGAATGCAACAAAGGAGGGCCAAGAAACGAATAAGGAAGATAATTGCAATCATTAATGTCCTTTGGGGAAGGAAACTGCCATCGTTAACTGGTCTGGCCTCCATGTGACTCCAGTCCCACAGCAATGTGTTTGTCTCTTAACTGCCTGCTGGTCAATTAGGGATGGATAATAAATGTTGGCCTAGCCAGCAATGCTTATATCCCATGAATATAAAAAAACTAGCAATAAATATAAAAATGAACTGTAAAAGCTTCTATAGGTGTATAAAAAGGGAACATTTGGCTAAAACAAAAGTGGATCCATTACAGTCAGAGTTAGTAGAATTTATAACAGGGAATACAGCAGAGGAAAATAGAAAAAATCTTCCAGAATTGGAGATCTAAGTGGCTAGGAAGAATGAGTTGTAGGAAATTAGCATCAGTAAGATTATACTGGAGAAATTAATGGGACTGAAAGTTAATAAATCCCCAGGACCTATAGTGAGTATTTCCCAAAATTCTATAAATGTTGGAATGATTCCTGTGGATGGGAAGGTAGCAAACATGACCCCACTATTTAAGGGATCAGGAAAGAAAACATTGAACTACAGATCTCTTAGCCCCACTTCAGCAGTTGTTGGGAGTCAATTAGCTCAGTTGGCTGGATGTCCAGTTTGATGTCAACAGTATGGGTTCAATTCCCATATCAGTTACCATGAAAAACTTCTCTCCTTGCCTGAGGTGCGGTGAAGCTCAGGTGAAACCAGCAGCAGCTGTCACTCCCCCTAGTGAGAAAGCCACACTATGGTCTGGTTAACATCAAGAGCAGAAAAGTGCTAAAATCTATTATAAAGGTTAGGATACAGAGAAATCTGTTTGATAATGATCTGTTTGGGCATAGTCAGCATGAATTTGTGAATGGGAAAATGTTTGATGAACTTGTGGTTTATTTTTGAAGATGTTACTGACTAGATTGATTAAGGAGAGTCAATGGATGCAGTATACATAGATGTTTGGGAAAGATATTGCCATTTCTGGAGCGCAACGGAAGTTCACCAGACTTCATAGAATCCCTACTGTGTGGAAACAGGCCCTTTGGCCTAACAAGTCCACCCCAACCCTTGGAGCATCCCACCCATCCCCATCCCCCTATAACCCACCTAAACTACACACCCCTGAACACTATGGGCAATTTAGCATGGCCAATCCACCTAGCCTGCACATCTTTGGACTGTGGGACGAAACCAGAGTACCTGGAGGAAACCCATGCAGACACGGGGAGAATGTGGTCCCAGATAGCAGGATTGTACCTCACAGGAGGTTGGTCAGAAAAATCAGAACACATTAAATAGGAGGTAATACACAGGCATGGATTAATGATTGACTAACAGACAGAAAAGCGAGTTGGAATATCTGGACCATTGTCACATTGAAAAGATATGACTAATCGGGTATTGCAAGTATATGTACTTGGGGCCCCAGCTGTTCATAATATATATCAATGATTTCGAGTTGGGAACCAAACACAATATTTCCAAATTTGTAGCTGATACAATGCTAAGTGGGAATGCGTGTTGTGGAAGGTGTAAAACAACTTCAGGAAGATTTGGACAGGCTTAGTGAACAGGCAAGAACATGACAGATGGAAGAAAATGTGCAAAAAAAGGGTGATCCACTTTCATAGAAGAAATAGATGTGCAGAGTATGTTTTAAATGTTAAAAGGTTGGAAGGCCTAGTGCAGGAAAGTGGGGCCAGTGTAGGTAGTAGTACATTTTTGGCAGTACAGACTCAATGGGCCAAAGGGCCTCTTCCGTCCTGTATGATTCTATATACAAAGTGACCGAGGTGTCTTTGTCAATAAGTCACTAAAGGTTAACACAGAAGTGCAGCAAGCTATTAGGAATGTTAACGGAAAGTTAGCCTTTATCGCAAGAGGATGTGAGAACAGGAGGACTGAAGTTTTGTTTCAGTTGTACAGTGCTTGGTTAGACTGCAGCTGGAGTAATGTGAAGCTTTGGTTACCTCAGAAAAGATACTGTCACAGAGGGAGTGCAATGAAGATTCGCCAGTCTTCATTACAGGATGGCAGGGCTGTCCCTTGAAGAGAATGGGTTAACTGGGCCTGTATTTCTCCAATTTCAAAGATTGAGAGGAGATCTCCATAAGACCATAAGACGTAGGAGCAGAATTTAAGCCATTCAGCCCATCGAGTCTGCTCCACCATTCAGTCATGGCTGATAAGTTCCACAACCCCATTCTCCCGCTTTCTCCCGGTAACCCTTGATCCCCTTGATAATCAAGTACCTATCTATCACAGTCTTAAATGTACTCCATGACCTGGCCTTCACAGCCTTCTGTGGCAGTGAATTCCATAGATTCACCACTCTCTGGCTGAAAATGTTTCTCCTTATCTCCGTTCTAAAAGGTCTTCCCTTTAATCTAAGGCTGTGCCCTCGGGTCCTAGTCTCTCCTACCAACGGAAGCATCTTCCCAACATCCACTCTGTACAGGCCATTCAGTATTCTGTAAGTTTCAATTAGATCCCCCCTCATCCTTCTAAACTGTAAGCGAGGCAGATAGAAGGATCCTGCAGTCAGGAACAGAGGAGCCTCAGCTCTTGACCTTGTCCAACAGGTATGAGGTACTTGCTGCCTGTGTGGATGAGGAGTTCACAACGGGATCAGCCAGATACCACATCATACAGCTACAACACATCACCTGTCCAGCCATTTCTACTTAGTTAATTACTTTATTAATTTATATAATTTATTATAATGAGTTAATTAAATTTGTCGATACTTCTTTCCTGGGTTCTTTTTCAAATTTAGTGCAGATTTCCTACCAGCCAATCAGGTCACAGCCTCCCTGTCACATCACTCCAGTTTTATTTGCAGCTAGTGCCCCGAGATCTGGTCCTCTTATACTCACCTCTGCTCTGCTGCTCCTCCCTCCAACAGCTTCCCACCAAACAAAAGCCACTGCCAGAATATATGATTTTGCTTACCTTCCCAGTAGTCCCCTCGCTCTCTCCCGACTCCCACCGCTCAACAAGGGAAACCTAGAAAATAATTAAATGAAGACAGGGCAGATGCAGGCAAGATGTTTCCCTGGTTGGGGAATCTAAAACCAGGGGAATAAGGGGTTTCCACTTAGGTGTGAGATAAAGAAAATTTATTTTACTCAGTGCTGTTGTGAACCTTTGCAATTCTCTACCCCCAAGGCTTGTGGAAGCTCAGTCTTTGAGTATATTTAAGGCAGAGTGTGATAGGTTTTTGATGACCAGAGTTGTACATGGTAATGGTGTTACGGAGGGGGAATAGCCAAACTTTTCTGATAACTAAACTGAAATACAAGCCCTGACCGGTTATGACAGAAGTATGGGTTCCCCTCTAATAATTACACCCCAAACACCCAGAGAAGCTCGCCTTTTCCCTCATAATCTGTTAGAAGTTGCTAGAAGAAAGAAAATCCCTGATCTCTACTTTACAAATTACAAGTAACAATTTACTTATTTAACCCAACAATGAACAAATAACAGAATTACTAACAAACCAACAATTCCCCCCCAGACTAAAACTAGTTCCTAACTGGTAAATTCTGTTGGAATATTCTATTGTCTCCACTCTCTTCACAAATGCCTTTCTTCCACTAATTCTGCTGTCAGGGATGTATTTTCTCTCTAATTTCTTCAATGAGGACTTTGAGCTAAAATACCGTGGTACCTTTGATTGATTAGATAGTCTTTCTCTGAGAGCTGAATGGTGCTAACTCTGGTAGGTGGTGGATGACTCTCTCTTTCAGATGGCAGTTGGCTCTCTGCCGATTTTCAAAAAACACTTCCTTAAATACCAATGATGACGCAACAAATTCTCACAGGCTGTCAACACCATCAGTTTGTAAATTCAACTGGCTTTGAATCATTGAATGTTTGGTTTTAAATTAATTGGCCAAATTCGAACTCGTTACAGCATCAAAACAAGATGGCTGTTTTGCCTGCCACCTGTAAGTGTTTTTTGATACACTTGTTTCACTTTTTGAGGCTCTCTGTACTGGCAGCTTCAGCTGCTGCTCACAGACATAACATTTTTTAAAGGTTTCTAAGCACAGACAAAGCACAAATCTCTTAAAGGAACCACACATCTTAGCTTGCTGCCTTCTACTTCACAATTACTCTATCCACCTTCATAACAATGGGGATGGAGTGAGTAAAAGTCATCAGACTGTTCAATCAGCCGTGATTGAATGGAGTAGTGGGGCAGGTTTGATGTGCTCAACGGCCTACGCCTGTTCTTATATTAGGTTCCTGTTACAAAATTTCTTATGTTGACCAAATAGGAAGGTGTGCGTAACAGGAGTTTCAGTCCCTTCTTTCTTTACCAGCATTTCAATGTCACTTGAGAAATTACCCACTAAAAAGTGAAAGAGAATATACAATCACAGTACAATTTGGTGAATTGAAATGCACTTTAATTGTCAGTATTACTAATTTCAGATGCAATTTTTTAAAGCATGTGTCAATTTTCCATCTTGAAAGAAAACGAAAAACTGACTCCAGGAATTTCCATTTTATGTTCACAAATGGAAGCAAATACACTCTTTATCTTCCAACATAAAGGACAGAGAAGTCAACAGGCATTTCTTCAGGAATACACAGATGTCCATTTGTGTCATCACTTTAGGACCACAGTAAATAATCCCTCACTTTGTCTCCCCAATTTCTGGTGGATACTGTGAGGGGTTGGTATTGAGTGTCTCTGGATAACTGCCTCTCTTTGGGGTGAACCTGGCTAACAGTTTAGAGTGTGTCCACTCTGATTCAAAGCACCTGATTGAGGAATGGCCCTGGTTAATGTTTAAAGTGCTCCTGTATCATGCCCAATGCAAATGCACACACACCAACTGGGATACTATCAGCATTAAATTTTGTAACAATTTAGAATCTATAGAGGTTGCAAAGGAGAAAACCATCACAAGCCATCATATTTTTACAACAACAACCTTCAAATGAAAAGCTGATGTCAGAAAAGCTCTCAGTATTTACAGGTGGATGTAATAGGTGACCAGGTATCATTAATATGAACTGTCCTTCTACACAAATGGAGACAGATTTGAAACTTTGATGTTGCGTGGGATATCTGGCAGATTGATATTCTTGACAGCAGAGACTGCACGGGCAGGAGCTCCAGAGAACCCAGCCTAAAATTACAAAACAAAATTTACTCTTTCATGACACACAAAGAAATTAAAACTTGTAACAACAGCAACAAAAAAAAGACATCTGATAAATTGTTTGTTCAAAAGCGCAATGTTAAAAGCAAAACCGAAGACCTTTCAAAAAGAGTGGAAGCCAAATCTTAGAGGAGGAGGAGGAGGAGGAAACCGATGGTATACTGGAGGTACATGTTAAATGTACAACAATGTTGCTCCTTTCACGGAAAGCAGCTTGCAAACCTTGTTAATCCACAACCTCAGCAAATACCAAGCCATCAAACAAAAAAAAGACAGGCAGTGCAGAAGCTCTCATAGTGCACCTCACTCTTCAATCAGTACACAGTCTGATCAGAGTGATAATTCATCTCGGTACTGCAGTCAGTCCATCCTAATCACATGTAAACAGCAATGAACTATCAACTTACGGCTCTACTGGTTAAAACTCTAAAACCTTTTAAAACTGCTATACATACACACAGACACAAACAAACAGGTAAACGCTGCTTTTATGGGTGGAGGAAAAAATACTGGGGAAACACAGTTCAATAGCGCCAGTCTACAGAGTCCCTAGAAATGTTCCTTTTGCTTGTCAAGATTTTCTGCTCTACAACCTCCTTTCTCCAGGTTCTTTTATTTCTTCACAGGAGGTGCAGGATGATCTGTACACTAACTATAGAGTCTTTGAATCACTGGTAAAAGGCAATAGCTTACTGTAACTAGTGGGAGAAAATAACTGGTTATCTTCAAGCTTCAGGCATTTTTAGTAGAGACAGACAGAAACACGCACAGAACCTGCTCTTCCAGCAATCCTTATACTTCTCCCTGTATCATTTGAACTAACAAACTCTATAGATACCCTGGAACCAATTAGATTATCGCCAAGCTTATGACCTTTGAAATCCACAACCAGTCTGAATTTTGCAAACCAATCAGCTATTTGTTGCTGGCTAAATCTCATTCTGCATACACACACCTCAGTGATATACCACCTAGAAACTTCCCCCAGTGCTTGAACATCACTGTATACACCACACAAGGAGTTTCATTATCTGTAACACAGAAAATAAAACGAAACTATCTACAGAAAAAGGAAACGTGAGTTGATACACACTTCTGTGACTGCAGATATGGATCCAGGATGGTGTGTTGTCCTGGTGCCAGGGTCAAGGATTGTCAGTGAGCAGCTGCAGAGTGGCTGGAGGAGGGAGGAGGGACAGCCAGCAGGTTGTGCTCCTTTCTGACTATGTATTTGGTACAAATGTGACCCTCTGGTTAGAATTTAGGGAGCCAGGTAGGAAATTGACATAGAGTTCAAAAGTAGTAATTTCAGATTACGCCTGGTTCCATACGCAAAGGAGTAACAGAAACAGGAAGAAAATGGAGATGAATTCATATCTGGAAAATTGGGACTGACTATGTGGGAGATGGGATCTGTAAAGGCTGGAGGTTTGTACCTAAACAGAGCCAGGACAAATTTCCTGCTGGGTGTTTTGCTGTATTTTTAAAAATATATTCACTCATGGGGTGTGAACATTGCTGGCTAGGCCAGCATTTATTAGCCATTCTGAATCACTCTTGGCAGTGAGTTGCCTTCTTGAGCCGCTGCAATCCATTTGATATTGACATATACACCATTACGAAGGGAGTTCCAGGACTTCGACCCTGCAACCGTGAAGGAACTGCTATGCTGTGCAGTCCTCAGCGAATGCTTCCAATTCAGACTCAGCCCATGTGGATTCCAACTGAAATTTCATCCTCCATGCTTTAAATCCTCCCAGGGCCACACATACCTCCATGATTTTCAACATGCAGTGTCACATGCACATTCTTGACCTTTCTCTCCAACAGTATCGCATCACACTGGCTCAGGGTTGCACCACTCCGCAGTTTCACTTCATCCTCCAGCTCATTTGTCGTGCTAACAAGAAATTTTTTCTTTTCCTTTTAGGCATCAAGGCCACAAGATGCAACAACTCAGAGATACCCATGGCCCTTTGAAATCTTCCTCCCTTCCCCTTCCCGCTGACTCCATCCCCTCCCCCAACTCCACCTCCTGTCAGGTATTCACCATCCCTCCTAACCTTCTGCTGTCTGATGCTGAATGTTCTGTACTCAGTAAAGGTCTCAGCTTTATCCATCTGTGTTCCCACCTTAACGAATTTTGGGCATGACATGACATCGGACTCTTCTTCCGTCATCTTCGCCTCCGTGCCCATTTCTTCGGACAAGAGTCCCCTCCCCGTCCCACAGACCCCTTCGCCCAGTTCCAACACTCTCCCTCCACCTGGACCCCTCCCTCTGGCCTTTTACCTGCACTTGATCTGTTCATTGAGAACTGTCGAAGTGATATTGGTCCCTCAATTTCTCTGACCCCTCTCAGCCAATCCAACCTATCTCCCTTCGAACTGACTGCACTCTGTGCACTTAGATCCAACCCTCACTTTGTTATTCAGCCTGCTGGTAAGGGTAGTGCTGTTGTAGTTTTGTGTACTGACCCCTACATTGCAGAGGCTGAGTGCCAGCTCTCAAATACCTCCTCCTACCTTCCCCTGGACCATGACCCCACCATGGCACTTCAGGCACTGTATCAACTACGGTCGCTGTCCTCATTTCATCTGGTGATCACTCCCGCACTGCCTCCAAGCTGATAGTACCCCAGCCCCACACAGCTCGCTTCTACTTCCTTTCAAAAATCCACAAACAGGACAGTCCAGGCAGACCCATTGTTTCAGCCTGCTCCTGCCCCACAGAACTCATCTCTTCCTAGCTTGACTCTATCTCTCTATCTCTTGACTCTTCTCTCCCTGGTCCAGACCCTGCACACGTACATTTGTGATTCCTGTGATGTTTTACATCAGTTTCAGAAATTCCAGTTTGCAGGCTCCAGTAGCAATCCCTTTACATGTCCATCCCCCACACTAGGATGGTCTCAAGGCTCTCAGCTTCTTCCTGGAGAAAAGACCTGAACCATCCCCAACCACCACCACCCTCCTCCACTTGGCCGAGCTCGTCCTCACCTTCAACAACTTCTATTTCAACTCCTCTCATTTTCTTCAGGTCAGAGGGGTGGCCATGGGTACCTGCTTGGGCCGCAGTTATACCTGTCTCTTCGTGGGGTACGTAGGACATTCCTTGTTCCAGTCCTATTCCGGCCCCCACCCACAATTCTTTCTCCGATACATCAATGATATCATTGGTGCTGCTTCCCTCTCTTGTCCGGAATTGGCAAAGTTCATCGATTTCGCTTCCGATTTCCACCCTGTGCTCACTTTCACCTGGTCTATCTCTGACTCCTCCCTTCCCTTTCTCAACATTCCTATTTCCATTTCTGGAGATAGACAGGCCACATATATCTACTATAAGCCCATTGGCATCCCATAACTACCTAGACTATACATCCTCGCACCCTGCTTCCTGTAAAGACTCCATTCCATTCTCCCAGTTCCTCCGCCTCAGTCGCATATATTCCGACGAGGCTGACTTTGACAAGGCAGCCTCCGAAATGTCCACCTTCTTCCTCAACCATTGTCAACAGGGCCCACAACCAGGTCTGAACCATCTCCCGCACTTCTGCCCTCACCCCCTCCAGCAACAGTAATAGAGTTCCCCTTGTTCTTACCTACCATCCCACCAGCGTCCACATCCAGAAGATCATCAGCTGCCATTTCTGTCAACTCCAGCGGGATGCCACCACCAGACACATACTCCTTCCCCTCCCCTCCTTTGTCCATCTTCTGCAGGGACCATTCCCTCCGGGACACCCTAATCCATTCTTCCTTCACACTCAACACACTCCCACAGCCCTATGGCACCTTCCCCTGCATCCGGCAAAGGTGCAACACCTGCCCATTTACCTCCTCCCTCCCCAGTATCCAAGGTGAAGCAGAACTTTACCTGCACTTCCCACAATCTAGTCTACTGCATTCGCTGCTCACAATGTGGTCTCCTCTACATTGGGGAAACAAAGCGTAGGCTGGGTGACCACTTCACAGAACATCTACATTCTGCGCGCAATAAAGACTCTGAGCTTCCAGTTGCCCTAAACTTTAACACACCACCCTGTTCCCTTGCCAACATCTGTCTCAGGTTTGCTGCAGTGATCCAGCAAAGCTCAACACAAGCTGGAAGAACGATATCTCAATTTCCACTTGGGGACCCTGCAGCCCTCTGGATTCAATATCGAGTTCAATAATTTTAGGGCCCGAACTCCCTCATGTCCTAGTCCCCTACCCTACACACCAGGCCTTGTTATCACATAGCCTGCCATTACACACTACCTATTGTTAGTCCCTAACAGTCCCCATTAACAGCTATTCACCCTCCTAGCCAGATCATCATCAACTCCTTCATCTGTCCAACTGCACTTCTTTGGGCTCTATGCCCACCTATCATTAACCCTTTACTCCCCCCCAACCTATCTTCTGCAGGTAAACCAACAGTTTCCTAGCTTCCATCAGTTCTGAGGAAGGGTCACCGGACCCAAAATGTTAACTAACTTCTCTTCACAGATGCTGCCAGACCTACTGAGCTTTTCCAGCAACTTCTGTTTTTGTTATTGGTTATGATCTTATTGAATGGTGGAGCATGCTCGACAGGCCAAGTCCTGTTTCTAATCCGTATGTTGGTGTATATGTTCACATGTAGCCTACAGACCATCAACTAATTGGAAGGATTTAAGAGGAATAAATTTCCAAGAAAATGGTGGAGAGTGCAAAAACTACGCAGCAGTTACAATGAGGGAATCGCCTAAATATAAACTGGGATAATGGTAGTGTAAAGAACAAAGAGACGCAAGAGTTCCTAAAGTGTCTTTGGGTAAATTTTCTACAGCGTCAAGTTTTCAGTCCAATGAGAAAGAAGGCACTATTAGATCTGGTTTTGGGAATGAAATTCACCAAATAAGTAAAGTCTTAATGGGAAAACATTTGGAGGACAGTGATTGTTGTACAATAAGGTTTAAGTGGACTATGGAAAAGGTCAAACAATCCAGGATAAGAATAATAAACTTGATAAAAGGCAACCTCAATGGGGGTGAGAATGGCTCACAGCCGAATACATCGGTCTCAAAGTTAATAGGTAAAACAGGAGTTACATGAAGAGCACATTCAAGACGAAAGACATAGAAATTAAGATAACAAAGAAAAGCATGCTTATAGATAGAAAATATAACTGAGAACCAGACTTAACATAGAATATTCCATGGGAGGCAAAAAAGTAAAGAAAAGATGTAAAGAGGGAAGATGACTCCTACCATAAAAGGATGTCCCAATCTTTTAGGGGCACGTAAATATTGAAAAGGTTAGTAAAGGGAGGAGTGGGGGCAATTAGGAACCGAAAAGGGGAGTTATACATGGAGGCAGAGGACATAGTAAGATATGAAAAGAATATGAAAGATGTTACCAAGACGCTAGTCACAGAGGAGAAATCTCAGTCACTAGAAAGACTTACAATTGACAAGATCAGTGACAGATGGTATTTAATCCTGATAATTGTGAGGTGATGCAGTTTGGAAGAAGTAACAAGGGAGTACTCAATGAATGGAAGGATACTAGGAAGCAGACAGGAACAGAAGGATCGGGGCATATTTGCCCACAGGACCCTGAAGGTGGCAGGAGGAGTTAATAGGGAAGTTAAGAAAGTATACAGGACATTTGCTTTCATCAGTCATAACAGATGATCAGAGCTGGGACGTCATGTTGGAGCTGCATAGAACTTAGGCTAGGCCACAGCTGGGGCACTGTGTGCAGTTCTGGTCACTAGACTATAGGAAGGATGTGATTGCTCTGGAGGTGGTGCAGAGGAGATTCATCAGGATGTTGACTGGGAGCAGTTTAGCAATGAAGAGAGGCTGGATAGGCTCAGATTGTTTTATTTGAGCTGAGCAGGTTAAGGATGGAGCTGATTAAGGTGTATAAGATTAAAAGATGTGTGGCCAGATTGGATAGAATGCAGCTGTTCCCCTTAATTGAGAGTCAAAACAAGGGGACAGAATTTTTAAGGTGAAAGGCAGGAGGTTTAGAGGGGATCTGAGGAAAATCCTATTCACCCAGAGGGTGACAGAGATCTGGAATGCACTGCCGAGGAGGGTAGTTGAGGCACGGAACCTCACAGCCATTTAAAGGCACTTGGAATGTCATAACATTAAAGGGTGAAGGGCCAAATGCTGGAAAGTGGGACTGGTGTAGATTTAGAGCAGTGCAGACTCCGGTACTCTTCTGTACCGGACAAGTCTATGATACTACGATAAGGAAATGGTATTGGATAGGCTGGATAGATGAAAAATTGATAAGGTGCCAAGATCAGATGAGATGTACCCAAGGATACTGATGGAATAATTGCTTGGCAGTACACAGCTTTGCTAAAAGTCAAGTTGAAGCTTTTCATCTTATGCTCATCATGACAAAGACATAAGAAACAAATGTTGAAAAAAGGTGCCTATTTTTACAGCATCAGAACAGGGCACTGACTGCTTGCGCCAATGCTGGCATGGCAATGCAGCAAAATGGCCCGGTTTTATGTTAACAAAAGGAATTCATACACAATGCACCTTTCTCATTGGGAAAGAAAGGAGTCATGGGTGGCTGCCAATCTCTGCAAAACCCCAGGGCAACACACTGACTAAACAAATCTACCTGCCTGTCTGAGGACTAAGATTAAAAAATGAACTGTTCTGAAGAAGGGTCACTGGACCCAAAACATTAACTCTGCTTTCTCTCCACAGGTGCTTCCAGGCCTGCTGAGTTTTTCCAGTGATTTGGTTTTGTTATTCGATTCTGCTCCTACTGCATCTCCATGCCAACAATGTTCTCATGCCCTACTGATGACAGCAAGATGAGATGCTTCATTTCTCTTTCTTTTTTAGCAATACTGAGGGAAGTGATATAAGAAATTGCAGAAGCGCTGGTCATTATTTTACAGCTTTCCTGGGATCAAACATGGAGCGCCATGAGTGGAGCGGAGAACTGTAAATGTTACCAAATTGTTCAAAAACAATGTAAAGGCAAGTCTAATAATGTCAGGCAAGTGAAAACAGAAGCTTGTAGAAACAATGATTCAGTGTAAAATGATTAGCCACGCAGTTAAATGTAAGTTAATAAAGGCAAAAGCAGCACAAATGTCGTAAGGGCAAATCATGCTTAACTAATTTGCTGGAACTTTTTTGAAGAGATAACAGAGAGACTTGATGAAGGCAATGTGGTGTACATGAGCTTTCAAAAGGTATTCAATACAGTGTCACACAACAGATGTGTGAGGAAAATTAGAGCTCATGGAATCAAAGGGACGGTAGCAATATGGATACAATGTGAATACAAATTAGACGAGCGATAGAAAACAGAATGAAATGGTTAATGGATGTTTTTGGCTTGGAGAAGGATTACCATGGAAGTCCCCACAGATCAGCTTTGGGACATTGCTTTTCCTGACATATATTAATGAACTAAACCTTGGTGAGCAGGCGACAATTTCAAAGTTTGCAGATTATACAACTCTTGGAAGCATTGTAAACTGTGAGGAGGACAGTGTAGAACTTCAAAAAGATTTAGACAGGTTGTTGGAGTGGGCGGATAGGTGGCAGATGAAGTTCAATGCAGAGAATGATGAGGTGATGGACATTGGTCAGAACAACATGGTGTGACAATATGAAATAACGGAAAATTGTAAAGGAGGTGTGGGAGCAAAGGGGCTTTGTTGTATATATGCACATGTTGAAGGTAGCAGGACAAGTGGAGACAGCAGTTAATGAAGCAAACAGTGTCCTCTGCTTTATTAATAGGGTGAGTACAAGAGTAAAGAGGTGATGCTGAACTTGTAAAAGATACGGAGCTCAATTGGAGTATTGTGTACAGTTCTAGGCGCCATACAATAGGCAGGCTGTGAAGGCATGAGTGAGAATGTGGAAAAGATTCACATGAATGGTTCCACACCTGACAATCTTCAGAAATAAAGATAGATTGCAGAAATCAGGACTATTGTCCTTGGTGATGAGAAGGCTGCGCGGAATTCTAATTTGGGTATTCAAAGTCATGAGGGAGCTAGACAGTGTATGCCTAATAAAAGGACCTACATTTAAGGTAACTGGCAAAAAAAGCAAAAACAACTTGAGGAAAAGTGTCTTCACACAGCAAGAAGTTAATGCATTGGAATGAACTGCCTGAGTGTGTGGTTCAGGTCTACAATGCACTGCCTGAGTGTGTGGTGGAAGCAGGTTCAATTAAAACTTTCAAAGGGAAATTGAATTGTTATCTGAAGATAAAAAATACACACAGTTTCAAAGAGAAGGCAGCAGAATGACACTAAATAGTATGCTCATTTGGAGAACCAGTGCAGGCACAATGAATCAAATGGCCTCCTGTGTTGTAGCAATTCTGTGATTTTCTCATAGTTTTATCAACTTTGCTTGAAGATCCTGGACAAGATCAAAAGTTCACCATATTCAATAGGTCCAATTCACATACTATAGCTTGGTGGCACACCAAAAAGAGCCATGTTGCTCCTTCAGTCTGACTATTTTGACATGTCAAGTGATAAACAAAGCTTTCACTCAGCAGCACCACTTCAATCCATCTCAAATTAGACTTAATAGTTACTCATGGAACACTCTGAATTTCACTAAATCATCTTTTTAACTGCTTGTTTTTCCAACTGTTAGAGAAAACTGATGCTGTGATCGAAAGTGTGTCAATAGGGAACTTCACAGGCCAATCAATAATTAACTCAATTTTAACATGGATATTAAGAATATCTTGATAATCACATTCTGACCAAGATTAGATTACACCCCTGTAATCATTTAAAGATTAGTTCTTGTAAAGTTTGAAGATTTATCTAGATTTATTTTAGTTCAACTATATTTTGGAATCAGCTGTCCTTGACTCATGAAGCAATTAAGCAATTTCAAAACATTCTTTTGTGATCCTTTCTGCTTACTATCATCACTTTCTAACTGCTGACTGTGCCATTCTGCTAAACCAAACTAAATTATTCTAAACGGTTTACGATCCAATATAAAATTCATAGCTAACCTTACAATATTGTATATCAGTGAAAAGCTGAAACGCCCAATGTCAACGCAAGCTAGGAATTAGTTCAAACCACAAGTCACAAGAGCAGAAGAAATTAAGGGACATGGGGTGTGGGATGGTGGAGCTGAATTCAGCCATCTCCTGCTCCTTTAGCTTGTGCTGTGTGGTGGGGCTGCGGTATTGGGCAGATAAATATTTACAAAGGAATAAGTTCTTTAGAGAGAGAAATCAATGTGAGGGAGAAGTATTTTGAGTTAAGACTTGGAACTGAAATAAGCAGAGACAAGAATTAAAATTAGCTCCAAGAAAACAAGTGAAATCTGAGATTTACAGACAGATTGCAATTTCAGTCACAGAGGAGGAAGATGCAATGATTCTGAGTCATGGTGTGAAAGGACAGGTCATACAGGTACGTTACACAACAACCACCCAAGGCTCAAAACTGACAGGTACATGGGACTAAACCATCAGGTCCACAACAATCACTGAGAACAAATCTCCTCCTCTTCCCCTGCACCTGCAATGAGGGACCCAGGGTTTCCATTTGATAGACAGGAAATTCCACAACAATAAAAGCCTTCCTGGAGATGTATGTCCAGTATTTCTTACCTCAGATTTTTCCAGTTTAGTCTGTGCCTCGACCTGTGACACAATCTCAGTCATGTTTGTCTCTAGAACCATTCCTCCCATTACCACTTCCTGAAGAATGCAATGAACCTGTGAGGAAACAGACAGCAGCATCTATTCACCGGTTCCAATGGTAACTTGCACTGACTCAGTAATCCTCAGACAGGCTGCAAATGACAGATTGTATTGATCAATGATGCACAAACAAATTCCACAGAAAAATACAATTCAGCATTTGGTTCACAAAAGTAATTAAAAATAGATTAAAGTCATTCTACTTTTAACGAAACAACTGCATCTCCCTTTAAAATATCTGTTCTTCAGGATTCAGCGAATGCCAAGTTATTGCTATAGCTCAGTTTCACCCTGTCTTAGCCTAGCACACACTTCAACTAGGGCAGTAGATTGCAATGGGATCAATCTAATCCATTTGAGATCAGAAACCAGAAGTGAGCTGTTTGTGGATCTATGTAGAAAAGCTGATTCATACTACAATAAGGAGATAGATAAATAAAAGGCTGTCTGACTTTAGTGACTCTTGACTTGCAGATATTTCCAAGTATCTCTGTAATATCAGTATCAAATGACATGGGGATTTGAGATAACTGGGTACTTTGTTCTGAGAGGCAGCCATATCCCTGTAAATATGAGCTAACAAACCAGCACTTGATTGTTATTCCACAGACCTTTCATGGACTAAAATGCTGCAATGGTCACCTGACCACAGACTGAGAAAGATTCATGAGAACTATGTGTAATAAGCAAAACTGTGCACATGGAAATTACGATTTTAATCTAAATACATAAAAGAAAGCACCTGAGTCAATATCAAATGTTTTCTCAGAAGTTTTAAATTCTCACACTTTTAGGAAGACCCATCGTGTTGCCAAAGGGTTGATCCAATTCTATATGTCTCCCTTTGTGATTGATACTGAAACGACACATCAGTCTGTCTGCTTTTTGGCTGACAGTGAATCAATAAAAGGACTCATGTGACTTGACGTAAATTAGCCTTCTTTACAAAATATTTAATATTATAACTACCTGACATTTCAAAAGTATGACAAAGGATCATGGAAACAAACTAGAAAAAGAAAAATTCAGAACTAGTACAGAATACCGATTCTCACATGAGCCTGATGGTCAGACAGTAATGGAGGGAAATGCGGGAATCAATTAAGAAACTAGTGGAGACAACAACTGGGAAAGTTTAGGGACAAAAGATAGTAGGAACTGCAGATGCTGGAGAATCCGAGACAACAAGGTGCAGGGCTGGATGAACACAGCAGGCCAAGCAGCATCATAGGAGCAGAGAGGCTGACGTTTCGGGCCTAGACCCTTCATCAGAAAAGGGGGAGGGGAAGGGGGTTCTGAAATAAATAGGGAGAGAGTGGGAGGCGGATAGAAGATGGATAGAGGACAGGATAGGTGGAGAGGAAACAAACAGGTCGAAGAGGCGGGGATGGAGCCAGTAAAGGTGAGTGTAGGTGGGGAGTTAGGGAGGGGATAGGTCAGTCCAGGGAGGACGGACAGGTCAAGGGGGCGGGATGAGGTTAGTAGGTAGGAGATGGGGGTGCGGCTTGAGGTGGGAGGAGGGGATAGGTGGGAGGAAGAACAGGTTAGGGAGGCAGGGACGAGCTGGACTGGTTTTGGGATGCGGTAGGGGGAGGGGAGATTTTGAAACTTGTGAAATCCACATTGATACCATT
>NC_063364.1:35300685-35336776 GCF_021869965.1 Rhincodon typus | reverse complement strand
TGAAATGGTTCGCGACTGGGAGGTGCAGTTGTTTATTGTGAACCGAGCGTAGGTGTTCTGCAAAGCCAACCCCGAGCCTCCGCTTGGTTTCCCCGACGTAGAGGAGGCCACACCGGGTACAGCGGATGCAGTATACCACATTGGCAGATGTGCAGGTGAACATCTGCTTGATGTGGAAAGTCTTCTTGGGGCCTGGGATGGGGGTGAGGGAGGAGGTATGGGGGCAGGTGTAGCACTTCCTGCGGTTGCAGGGAAAAGTGCCGGGTGTGGTGGGGCTGGAGGGGAGTGTGGAGCGGACAAGGGAGTCACAGAGAGAGTGGTCCCTCCGGAAAGCAGATAAAGGTGGGGAGGGAAAGATGTCTTTGATGGTGGGGTCGGATTGCAGATGGCAGAAGTGTCGGAGGATGATGCGTTGGATCCGGAGGTTGGTGGGGTGGTACGTGAGGACGAGGGGAATTCTTTTTTGGTTCTTATTGCGTGGACGGGGTGTGAGGGATGAGTTGCTGGAGATGTGGGAGACACAGTGGAGGGCGTTCTCGACCACTGAGGGGGGGAAGTTACGGTCCTTGAAAAACGAGGACAACTGAGATGTACGGGAGTGGAATGCCTCATCCTGGGAGCAGATGCGGCGGAGGCGAAGGAATTGGGAATAGGGGATAGCATTTTTGCAGGAAGGTGGGTGGGAGGAGGAGTATTCTAGGTAGCTGTGGGAGTCGGTGGGCTTGAAATGAATATCGGTTTCTACGTGGTTGCCCAAGATGGAGACAGAGAGGTCCAGGAAGGGGAGAGAGGTATTAGAGATGGTCCAGGTAAACTTAAGGTTGGGGTGGAAGGTGTTGGTGAAGTGGATGAACTGTTCGAGCTCCTCGTGGGAGCATGAGGCGGCGCCGATACAGTCATCAATGTAACGAAGGAAGAGGTGGGGTTTAGGGCCAGTGTAGGTACGGAAGAGGGATTGTTCCACGTAACCTACAAAGAGGCAGGCGTAGCTTGGGCCCATGCCGGTACTCATGGCCACCCCCTTTGTCTGTAGGAAGTGGGAGGAATTGAAAGAGAAGTTGTTGAGGGTGAGGACGAGTTTGGCTAAGCGGATGAGGGTGTCAGTGGAGGGGGACTGGTCAGGCCTGCGGGACAGGAAGAAGCGGAGGGCCTTTAGGCCAACTGTATGGGGAATGCAGGTGTAGAGGGACTGGACGTCCATGGTAAAGTTGAGGTGTTGGGGACCGGGGAATTGGAAGTTCTGGAGGAGGTGGAGGGCGTGGGTGGTGTCACAGACATAGGTAGGGAGTTCCTGAACCAAGGGGGAGAAAATGGAGTCCAGATAGTTGGAGATCAGTTCAGTGGGGCAGGAGCAGGCTGAGACAATGGGTCGACCAGGGCATTCAGGTTTGTGGATTTTGGGAAGGAGGTCAAATTCAAGCTAAAGAACCTCTCTCAACTGGAATGATCTTGAGAGTTTGATGCAGTTCCCTGCAACAGGAATCCTAAAGCACTTAACCACTCACTGTTTATCAATATGTCAGCAAACAAAGGAACTATGTCATGCAGAATCTCACAAACAGCAATGGAATCAATAACCAGATCACCTGCACCAATACAAAACCCAATCACCTGCTGCAACACAAAATCAAAATACTGCAGGAAAACTGAAACAGAAAATTTCACTCATCTGAAACATTAACTTTGTTTCTTTCCCCGCAAATTTTACCAGACTTGCTAAGTATTTCCAGCATTTAGAGTTTTTGTTTCAGAAAATTGACGCCTGATTTGCACTATCAGGAAACATCACCATGCAATCATGTCATGCTCAATGAATAGAACTGAATTGGGAGTAAAGGTTGTGAAGTGTGAGTGCAAATGGTAATAATGCGATATGATAAGAAAGTGGTTATCAGCTTTTTTTTGCTGATTTAGAATGATATCTTGCTAAATAAACATTTAACAGGATATGTAATCTGAAACATGGTTTGTATTTACTTGCTTTATTGCAGTATTTCTAGATGCAACTTCCAAGTGAGAGTCGCAAAGAAGAACTGAATTGGGACTTTCAACTCAACTTTGTGATTGCCTCAGTCCTGCTTCATTGTTGTATTATCCACAATTTACATTATATCGCTCCTTTAACCTAGCAAAATATCCCAGGGTGCTTCATTATGTCAGAAACATCAGGACTTTATTTGAAAACGGAGGAACCCAAAACACAACTTTTGTTTAATTCCTCCACTATATTGCTAGTCTAGTAACCTGCTCAGAGTTTAATCCTTGATTAGCACAGAATCATAACAGTGCAGAAGGAAGCCATTCTGCCCATTGTGCCTGCACTGGTTCTGTTACCAAGTGCCAATTTCTGCCTTTTCCCCATATCCCTGTACACCAGTTCTATCCAAATATTCAGTCAATGCCCTCTCAAATGTCTCAATTGAACTTGCCTCCGCCACATTTCCAGACAGCGCATTCCAGATCTGAACAACTCGTTGTGTGAAAGTTTGCATTTCACTATAAATCTATGTCCTCGCATTCATTCATCAGATCTCCTTTCAGATTTCTCTCCAAGGAGAACAATCCTAACTTCTCCAATTTACCTTCATAACTAGGGGTGACACAGTGGCTCAATGGTTAGCACTGTTGCCTCATAACGCTAAAGACCCAGGTTCAATTCCACACTTGGGTGACTTTCTGTGTGGAGTTTGCACATTCTGTGTGTCTGTGTGGGTTTCCTCCGGGTGCTCCGGTTTCCTCCCATTGTCCAACGGATGTGGATTGCCTGGGCTAAATTGCCCATAGTGCCCGGGGAATGTAGGTTAGGTGGATTGGCCTTAGGAAATGCAGGGTTACAGGGATAAGGTAGGAGGGGTAAGTCTGGGTGGGATGCTCTTCAGAGAGTTGCTGTGGACTTGTTGGCTGTTGCCTGTTTCCATACTGTAGTGATTCTATGAACTGGCATTTTGCATTACTGGAACCATTCTTGTAAGTAGTTTTATACACTCTTCAATACATACACATCCTTCCAGAACCATACACAATACTCCAGTTGAGGTCTGACAAGAGTCTTGTATAAGTTCAACATCATCTCCTTGCTCTTGTACTCTATGTCCCTATTAATAAAACTGCATACTTTATTAACTGCTCTCTCCATCCGTCCTGCCACTTTCAATGATCAGTGCACGCATACGCCCAGGTAGCTCTGCTCTGTACGCTCTTTAGAATTGTACTCCTTATCTTATGTGGTCTTTAACCATTCTTCCGACCAAAGTGCATCACCTCACAATTCTCTGCATTGAACCTCAACCGATATCTATCTGCCCACACGATCATCTTGTCAATGTCCTTTCGGAGTTTCATGTGATCCTCCTCACAGATTATAATTTTCCAACTTTAGTGTCATCTGCAAACTTTGAAATGTCTCCTGCTCAACAAGATCTAGATCGTTAATATCTATATAGAAAAGCAAAGGTCCCAGTACCAACTCCTGGGTAACTCCACTGCAAACCTTCCAAAAGCCTTAAAAATATCCATTGACTGTTACTCTGTTTCCTAACACTTAGCAATGTGGATACAAAATTGGCTATTACCCATTTTATATCATGACCTATAACCTTCCCCACATGCCTGATGCATAGCACTATATCAAATGCCTTCTGGAAATCCATGTACACCACATCAACAACGTTACCCTCATTGTCCCTTTGTTATTTCTTCAAAAAACTCCAGCAAGTTACGTTATTGTTCACGTTGATACTGACAACACAGGTAGAGAAAGGGACAAGGTTCTACAGACAGAATATAGGAAATTAAGCAGGAGGTTTAAAAGTAGGTCCTTGAAGATAGTAATATCTGGATTACTTCCAGTGCCATGTGTTAGCATGAATAGGATAGGGCAGATGAATGAGTGGCTGAGGAGCTGGTGGAAGGGGCAAGGATTCACATTTCTGGACCATTGGGATCTCTTCAGGGGTAGAAATGACTTGTATAAGGACAGACTGCACCTGAATTGGAAGGGGATTAATATCCTGGCAGGGAGATTTACCAGAGCTACTTGGGAGGCTTTAAAGTAGTAAGTAAGGGCGGGCGGGGATATGGAAGCTGGGAACTTGGGGAAATAAATAGCGATGTCTTGAAAAGAATTCACATTACAGAAGAGGAGGTTCTGGAGGTCTTGAAATGGGTAAAGGTAGATAATTCCCCAGGACCTGTTCAGGTGCATCCCAGATTTTTGTGAAAAATAGGGAAGTGATTGCTGGGCCCTTTGTTGAGATTTTTGTATCATCAACAGCCAGGGGTGAGGTGCTAGAAGACTGGAGGTTGGCTAATATGGTGCCATTATTTAAGAAATGTGATAAGGAAAAGCCAAAAAACTATAGACCTGTAAGCCTGACATCAGTGGTGGGTAAGATGTTGGAGGGGATTCTGAGGGACATGCTTTTGGAAAGGCAAGGACTGATTAAGGATAGTCAACATGGCTTTGTGCTTGGGAAATCATGTCTCACTAACTTAAGTGTTTTTTTTAAGAGGTGACAAAGATTAATGAAGGCAGAGCGGTAGACGTTGTCTATATGGACTTCAGCAAGGCATCAATAAGGTTCAGCATGGTAGACTGGTGAGCAACATTAGATCACATGGAATCCAGGGGGAACTAGCCAAATAGATACAAAATTGGCATGAAGGGACGAGACAGAGGGTAGAGGTAAAGGGTTGTTTTTCAGACTGGAGGCCCACAAGAATCAGTGCTAGGTCACTGCTTTTTGTCATTTATATAAATGATTTGAATGTGAATATAGAAGGTATGGTTAGTGAGTTTGCTGATGAATCTAAAATTGATGGCGTAGTGGACAGTGAAGCTGATTATCTCAGAGTACAACAGGACCTTGGTCAGGTAGGCCAATAGGCTAATAAGTGGCAGATAGAGTTTAATTTAGATAAATGTGAGGTGTTGCATCTTGGTAGGCAAACCAGGGCAGGATTTATACAGTTAATGGTGGGGTCCAGGGGAGTGTTGCCAAACAGAGAGACTTAGGCGTGCAGGTGCACAGTTCCTTCAAAGTGGAGTCATAGACATGGCGATGAAGAAGGCGTTCATTGGTCAGTGCATTGAGTAAAGGAGTTGAGACGTCATGTTGCAGCTGTACAGGACATTGGTTAGGCCACTATTGGAATACTGCTTTCAATTCTGGTCTCCCTGCTGTAGGAAAGATTTTGTTGAACTTAAAAGGGTTCAGAAAAGACTTACAAGGATGTTGCCAGGGTTAAAGGGGTTTGAGCTATAGGGAAAGATCGAATAGGCTGAGGCTATTTTCCCTGGACCAGAGGTGGAGGGGTGACCTTATACAAAGTTCATAAAATCATGAGGGGTATGGATAGGGTGAATAGCCAAGGTCTTTTCCCCAGGGGAGGGGAATCCAAAACTAGAAGGCATAGGTTCAAGGTGAGAGGGGAAAGATTTAAAAGGGACCTGAGGAGCAACGTTTTCATGCAGAGCGTGGTGCGTATATGGAATGAGCTGCCAGAGGTGGTGGTGGAGGCTGGTACAATTACAACATTTAAAAGGCAGCGGGATGGATATATGAACAGGAAGGATTTAGAGGGATATGGGCCAAATACTGGCAAATGGGACTAGATCAATTTAGGATATCTGGTCGGCATGGATGAGTTGGGCCAAATGGTCTACTTCCTTGTTATATGATTCTATGTCTCCAAGTTGATTAAACATTATTTGTCCTTTAGAAATTCCCTGTGCTGTGCATTCCTAATCAACCCATTTTTTTCTTTAACGTGGTTTAGTAATTCTACCATGAATAATTATTTCAAAAAGTTTCCCTACCACCGAAGTCAAGCCAATTGGACCATAATGGCTTGGATTATCCTCATAACCTTCCTTGAACAAGACCATAATGTTTGCAATTCTATGACAATTTTTAATGTATATCGAAACACAAATTAAAGATCAAGGTAAGGAACTATTTATGAACATACAAATATGGAGCAGGAGTAGGCCATTTGGCCCATTGAGTCTACTCCACCACTTAAGATCATGACTGATCAGATTGTAACCTCAAATCCTCATTCCCAACTACCCCGATAACCTTTCACCCTCTTGTTTACTAAGAATCTATCCACTTCGACTTCAAAAATATTGAAAGCTCTGCCTCCAATGCCTTTTCAGGAGGACAGCTCCAAAGACCCATGACCCAAATAAAAAATTCTCAACTGTTTTAAATGAGCGAACTCTGAATTTTAAACAGTGACCCCTACTTCTAGGTTCTCCCATGAGAGGAAATATTCTCTCTACATCGATCCTGTCAACACCCCTCATTATATTAAATGCTTCAATTAAGTCACTTTTTAAAAATTCATTCATGGGATAAGGGCGTCGCTGGCTAAGCCAGTATTTATTGCTTATCCCTAATTGCCCTAAGAGTCAACTACATTGCTGTGACCAGGTAAGGATGGCAGTTTCCTTCCCTAAAATACATTAGTGAACCAGATGACCTTTTCCCGACAATCAATAACGGATTCATGGTCATCATTAAACTCTTTAGTTCCCAATATTCGTTGAATTCGAATTCTACCATCTGCCATGGCGGGATTTGAACCCAGGTCACCAGAACGTTACCTGGGTCTCTGGATTAATAATCCAGCGACAGTACCACTAGGTCATTGTCACTCCATGTTTTTTCTTACTTTTCTAAACTCCAGTGGCTACAAGCCTTGCCTGTCCAAGCCGTCTAACCCTAGGATGACTCACCTATTCCATAGAGATATAGAAAACAGGAGCAGGAGTAGGTCATTCAGCCTTTCAAACCTGCTCCACCATTCAAATAATTATGGCCGATCATCCAACTCCAACTTCCTCCTCATAACCTTACATACCTTTAGCCCAAACAACTATATGTAACTCCTTCCTGAAAAGATTCAATGTTTTGGCTTCAACTGATTTCTGTAGCAGAGAATTCTACAGGCTCACCACTGTCAGGGTGAAGAAATTTCTCCTCATCCCAGTCCTAAATGGCCTGTGTCCTTTGACTGTGACCCCTGGCTCTGGACTCCCCGTTAATAAGATTGTCTCATTCTGCCCTGATTAGTCTCCAGATACTGAATCCAATGCGTACAGTTCTCTTAAGCCTTATTTCCTTCCAAAAAAATTATAAAAAATAACATTTTAAACTTTCAAGATCTCAGCAATAAACTACATTAATAGGACTTTTAACATTGTACAGCACTCGACAGGAGTGTTTAACAAACAAAACTTCTACTCAGTACAATTTGAAATAACTAGATGAAGTAAGAATTTACTTTATCATTGACCCATCTTATGAGCTGAAGTTCAGTCAGTTCCAACACAGATAGTTTATCAAAATTGGACACAAAAGGTAAATGCTAAAGGCAGATGAAGCTGGAAATCCTAAACTTGATGAAAAATGGACCATCTGTTTATTACAAGCAATGAAGGTTACTGAATCCTAAAATAAAAAAAACCTTGATATAAATCAGGTATCCTGAAATCAGCTCGTTAATGTAAATTCATTGCTGCAATGTTGAAACAAATTGCAAGCAATTCACTGGACATTTACAAAAGCATGTTTTTTTTACTTGTATTACAATGAATGTCAAGGGTTTGGTATTAATATTTGCATAACAGAATTTCAATCCTTTTCTGCTTAATATTGAACAGGTAATCGACGTCCTTCCTTCTCTAGTTCACACCTTTTAAATAAGCATGAGATGCTTAGTCAAATATACAGGTGAGTGGCTTTCAGTTTCTGTTTAGAACTTTTGAGGCCTCCAAAGAACTAATAAAAACCAGGCTCCTTTATAAGCTAGGTTTGTTACAGCAAAGTTTCAAGTCCCAGATAAAACCTTGATACATCAGTTCTTGAGTTGAAACTGTGAACAATTCTGAGATAATGCCAACCAGCTAACATGTAGATAGTTCGCGGCTTCCAAAAGAAGAAATAAAAGACAAAGCTTAAAACTTGAAGAATTCATCAACATGCATCGTTAGCACGTTTAATGTAGTAAAAAGTCCAAAGGTGTTCACAGGAGATTTTTAATCAAACAAAACTTATACACAGCATGAATCAAAATATAACAGTCTAAGAAAGCACTTGGGATTTTGCTGGACACTACTGGCCTCATGTACCATTGTTAGTGGGTCCCTTTACCTTTGGTTACAGGGATAATAAATCACCCAAACTAAACAGGAATTGGCCACTCAGGATCGTAAGCCTGCCCCCTGCCACTCCCCAAAATCACTGTTTATGTTTTATCTTGGTTCCACCTTTCCCTCTATATCCATATTCTGTAATCTCTTTGGTACCCAAAGTATTTCAATTTCTTAATAACTGAGCAATCACTGCTCTTGGGGTAACAAATTTCAAAGATTCATAAGCTTTTAAAGGAATTCTTCATCATTTTAGTGTAAAATGGTCAATTCTTATTCTGAGACTGTGACTCACAGTTCTAAACTCTACAGCTAAAGCGAAGTTTTATTCTCATTCATTCCTGCAACATGGACTTTGCTGGCAATGCCCGATATGCTAACCCTCCCAATTTAACCTTGAACTGAGTGGCTTGCTCCATCATTTCAGGGGTCGTTAAGAGTCAGTCAGCAGCAATAAAATATAAAAAAAGAGTGGAAAAGGTTTCCCACTTAAAATCAGCATATGAATCAAAAAGACCAACTGTTGAAATGCAACTAAAGAGCCAGACTTTCTCAGAATTTTATAAATGCTTCTGAACTGATATACATTACTGAAGATGTGTTTGTGGCAAAGAGGATCTTACTCAATGTTGTTGTTCCATCATGTGAGACAAGCTGACACTCCAGTCACATCCCTGCAATTTTCTGAGCTATGTGCTTGGCTACTTTTTTCCCCAAGATCAGCAGTCAATTTGGATCTTATCACATTCATTCAAGAAATGGGTCTTGTCATGGGCTAGACCAAAGCTTCCTAAAAGTGGGTTATATCTTCCAGTGGGGATACAAGACAAAATTCAGGGTCACAAGTTTTGAGCAGCACTGGCTAAAGTGGAGCTTAGGGCCGATAGCTGGAAGGCCCCTTTAAATCCTCACTTTTTTTAAATGGAGGACACTGCCTTACTGACCAATTTTTGCATAAACCCCAATCCCCAATCTTTCCCATGTCCCCAATCCCCACTGCTCTATCCCCACGACCCCACTCACTCTGGAATCAGTGCAATTTATCCTCAAAATAAGGTCACAGAAAGTGGAAAGTTAGGGAAGCACTGGGCAAGGGGAAAAAAAATTGAAGCTAAAGTCCTGCTAGCTCATTGTCATTCTAGTGAAAATAAGCAACTGCAAAAGGTAGCCTGAGAAGCCTTGTTACATTGAAGCTTGAGAACACAAGGGAACCAAAGCTCAGTGACCCAGAGACTGAAACTGACCTATCTAATGCTGATTCTAATCTTAACATTTAAGATTGAAATGCTCCAATTTCCAGGTACTATATAAATCTAAATACAATTACACAGCAGGCAGTTTTCGGTTTGCTACTTTGCCAAATCAGATAAAGTTACACAATCCTTTAGCAACTTTTATTAAACCTTTTTTTAACTCCATGATTGTGTTCTGTGGATGTGTGTCAAAATGTTAACAAATCTGCCAGTAATTAATAGACGGAAAAACATTTCAATCACAAGCCGCCAAGAATCTGGTGGGAGTGACAAATTTGGGCCATGGAAGTATCAGCCAGTACTCAGCACCAGGCTGCATCCAAGTGCCAATCAACGCTTAACAGATTCACTTCAGTAATAATGTGGAAATCTAACATTCACTAGTATTAAACTGTATTGGTATGGTGATACTACTTTAAGCGTTTAGAAATTAAGAAATGTGGATTGTCAAATAAAATTAGATTTCAAAGCAATTAAACACAATTTCACACAACACAAGCATAACAATAGTAAACGCTAACGTACCTTATCCATGTGGAATATAAGATCCAGCTCACAGACATTCTCAAAACACTTGTCCAATGTTTCCACAAATACCTGAAGAAACAAACAAGCAGCAGCTGTTATTCAGTCTGGTAGTTCAATATGTTCTAACCAACACGTTCAGAGATGATGAACTCAGGCTTCCTGGCTTAGAGGTAGGGACATTACCACTGCACCACAAGACTCCTGTCAGGGCAATACACAGGCCAGTAACTGCTTGCCCTAAAACATAACTCCTCAGTTGTTAACAAATGGGGAGAGGCAATGACCTGGTGGTATTATCACTGGATTGTTAAATCTGGCAGGTTGACTCTGACTGGACGTGGCACTACCCTGAGAAATGAATCAGGGAATGGCTGACATTATTTTATTGAATTGAAACAGGTGCAGTGCATGCTTACATTCTTTTTTATTATTCATTTGTGGGATGTGGGTGTCGCTGGCTGGCCAGTATTTCTTGCCCATCCCTAGGTGCCCTTGAGAAGTTGGTGGTGAGCTGCCTTCTTGAACCGCTGCAGTCCTCCTGCTGTGAGTTGACCCACAATGCTATTAGGGAGGGAATTCCAGGATTTTGACCCAGCGACCGTGAAGGAACAGCGATATATTTCCAAGTCAGGATGGTGAGTGACTTGGAGGGGAACTTGGATATGGTGTTCCCCTATATCTGCTGCCTTTGTCCTTCTAGATGGAAGTGGTCGTGGGTTTGGAAGGTGCTGACTGAGGATCTTTGGTGAATTTCTGCAATGCATCTTGTAGATAGTACACACTGCTGCTACTGAGCGTCGGTGGTGGAGGGAGTGAATGCTTGTGGATGTGGTACCAATCAAGCGGGCTGCTTTGTCCTGGATGGCATGAAGGTTCCTGAGTGTTATTGGGGCTGCATTCATCCAGGCAACTGGGGAGTATTCCATCACACTCCTTGTGCCTTGTAGATGGTTGACAGGCTTTGGGGAGTCAGGAGGTTAGTTACTTGCTGCAGTATTCCTAGCTTCTGGCCTGCCCTTGTAGCCACTCTGTTAATGTGGTGAGTCCAGTTGAGTTTCTGGTCAATGGTAACCCCTAGGATGTTGATAATGAGGGTTTCAGCGATGGTAACACCATTGAATGTCAAGGGGCGGTGGTTGGATTGTCTCTTATTTGTGACGGTCATAGCCTGGCATTTGTGTGATGCAAATGTCACTTGCCACTTGTCAGCCTGAGCCTGGGCATTGTCCAGATCTTGCTGCATGTGAATATGGACTGCTTCAGTATCTGAGGAGTCACGAATGGTGCTGAACATTATGCAATCATCAGCAAACATCTCCACTTCTGACCTTATGATGGAGGGAAGGTCACTGATGAAGCAGCTGAAGATGGTTGTGCCTCGGACGCTACCCTGAGGTAGTCGAGCAGAGATGTCCTGGAGCTGAGGTGACTGACCACCAACAACCACGACCACCTTCCTATTTGTCAGGTATGACTCCAACCACCAGAGAGTTTGCCCCCGATACCCATTAATTCCAGTTTTGCTAGGGCTCCTTGATGCTATACTCGGTTGAATACAGCCTTGATATCAAGGGCTGTCAACTCTCACCTCACGTCTGGAATTCAGCTCTTTTGTCCGTGTTTGAACCAAGGCTGTAATGAGATCAGGAGCTGAGTGGCCCTGGCGGAACCCAAACTGGGCATCACTGAGCAGGTTATTTCTGAGCAGGCGCTTCTTGATTGCACTGTTGATGGCACGTTCCATCACTTTACTGATGATCGAGAGTAGACTGATGGGGTGGTAATTAGCCGGGTTGCATTTGTCCTGCTTTTTGTGTACAGGACATACTTGGGCAATTTTCCACATTGTCGGGTAGATACCAGTGTTATAATTGTGCTGGAACAGCTTGGCTAGGGGATCGGCAAGTTTTGGAGCACAAGTCTTCAGTACTATTGCCGGAATGTTGTCAGATATGGTAGCCTTTGCATTATCCAATGTCTCCAACCATTTCTTGTTATCACGTGGAGTGAACTGAATTGGCTGAAGACTGGTGTCTGTAATATTGGGGACCACTGGAGGAGGCCGAGATGCATCATCCACTCAGCATTTCTGGCTGAAGATTGCTGAGAAAGCTTCAGACTTATCTTTTGCACTGATGTGCTGGGCTCTTCCATCATTGAGGATGGGGATATTTGTGGATCCTCCTCCTCTGATGAGTTGTTTAATTGTCCACCACCATTCACGACTAGTAGTGAAAGGACTGCATGGCTTAGACCTGATCCACTGGTCGTGGGATTTTTTAGCTCTGTCCATCACTTGCTGCTTTTGCGGCTTGGTGTGCAAGTAGTCCTCTTTGGTGGCTTCTCCAGGTTGATACCTCATCTTCAGGTATGCCTGGTGCTGTTCCTGGCATGCCCTTCTGCACACTCCATTGAACCAGAGTTGATCCCCTGGCTTGACGGTAATGGTTGAGTGGGGGATATGCTGAGCCATGAGGTTACAGATTGTGCTGGAGTAAAATTCCACTGGTGATGGTCCACAACACCTCATGGATGCCCAGTCTTGAGTTGCTAGATCTGTGCGAACTCTGTCCCATTTAGCACCGTTATAGTGCCACACAACATGATGGAGGTTGTTCTCAATGTGAAGGCGGGACTTTGTCTCCACAAGGACTGTGCAATGGTCACTCTTACCAATACTGTCATGGATAGATGCAACTGCAGCTGACAGATTAGTAAGGATGAGGTCAAGTATGTTTTTCCCTCTTGTTGATTCCCTCACCACCTGCCGCAGACCCAGTCTAGCAGCTATGTCCTTTAGGACCC
Source organism: Rhincodon typus (assembly GCF_021869965.1). Taxonomy (NCBI): domain Eukaryota; kingdom Metazoa; phylum Chordata; class Chondrichthyes; order Orectolobiformes; family Rhincodontidae; genus Rhincodon; species Rhincodon typus. The sequence goes on along the minus strand of NC_063364.1, from coordinate 35,324,032 downwards.
GACCAGCTGCTGAGTCACTCTTGGTGGTGGACACTGAAATCCCCCACCCAGAGCATATTTTGTGCCCTTGCCATCCCCTCAGTGCTTCCTCTAAGTGTTATACAACATGGAGGAATACTGATTCATCAGCTGAGGGAGGAAAGTATGTGGTAATCAGCAGGAGGTTTCCTTGCCCATGTTTAACTTGAAGCCATGAGACTTCATGGGGTCCAGAGTCAATGTTGAGGGCTCCTAGAACAACACTGTCCTGACTGTATACCACTGTGCCACCCGCTCTGTTGGGTCTGTCCTGCTGGTGAGACAGGACATATCCAGGGATGGTGATGGTGGTGTCTGGGACATTGTTTGTAAGGTACGATTCTGTGAACATGACTATGTCAGGCTGTTGCTTGACTAGTCTGTGAGATAGCTCTCACAATTTTGGCACTAACCCCCAGATGTTCATGAGGACTTTGCAGGGTCAATAGGGCTGTTTCTACCGTTGTCTTTTCTGGTGCCTGGGTGGATGCCAGGTGATCCGTCCAGTTTCATTTCTTTGAGTCTTTGTAGCGATTGGTACATCTGAGTGGCTTGCTAGGCCATTTCAGAGGGCAGTTGAGAGTCAACCACATTGCTGTGGGTCTGGAGTCACATGTAGGTCAGACCAGGTGAGGGTGGCAGATTTCCTCCCCTGAAGGGCATTAGTGAACCAGATGGGTTTTTCCAACAATCGGCAATGATTTCATGATCATTTCAATGATCGGTAGATTCTTCATTGCAGACTTTTTTTTTGAATTCCAATTCCACCATCTGCCATGATGGATTCGAACCGGGTCCCCAGAACATCAGCTGGGTTTCTGGATTAATAGTATAGTGATAATACCACTAGGCCATCACCTACCTCTCTTAGTAGAATGATAGCACAGACTTCTGGATTACTAGTTTAGTGCACTATCCTGATATAAGCTACACATAAAACTTAAGACAAAATGTCTTTTTTTCAGCAATGCAGATTGCTTTGAGAGATTATAAAAGTTGAATCACTCGACTTACACTAGTTCACAGTCTCCATAAGCAGCTGTGTCTCATCTAAAAGAATAATATAGACAGATGGGGAACCTCTCTCTAGGCAACTAGTTAGTTAAAAGTTTAACTTAAAATCATGGATAAAGCATAAAAGGGGCCTATTGTCCATTCGGGCTGGAGCACCTATGGATTCTTTGGTGAGGTTATCCAATTAATCCCAATGCCAGTAAGCCCACTAATTTCACCCTTCTAAGTATTTACCCAATTCCCTTTCAAAAGTTATGATTGAATCTGTTCCCACGGGCAGCTCACTCCAGGTTACCATTCTCTCTGCAGAAAACAAATCCCCCCAACTAGTCTCACTCTGCCCTGTTTGGTGTGTTTTGTGGTCTCCAAATGGTTTGTCAGAGAGAACAGTTTCACCTTAGTTAGTCTAACAAAACACTTTATGATTTAGATTACCTCTATCTCTTTCTTTGCTATAAGAAGAACAATCCCAGCTTTTCTGGTGTCTGAACACAAGTGAAGTCCCATGTCCCAGAAACTATTTTGCTAAATCCCCTCTGCATGCTCTCGAAGGCCTGGACATTCTTCCTAAAGCGTTGTGCCCAGAATTGAATTAATATACCAGTTAGGATCAAAACAATGATTTGTAATAGTTTTTTATAACTTCCTTGTTTTTCTACTCTATACCTCTAATTATAAAACCAAGAGTCCAACACAACACTTGTAATAACTTTCTCGCCTTGTCTTGCACCTTTCTAAGCCCTTTTTGGACAGACACGGTCTCTTCATTTCTGCACCTATTTTAAAATTATGTAATTCAATTTATATTCCTCTTACCAAAATCCATCACTTCACAATTCTCTATGAAGTAACATCTTCCGGGTAACTGACCATTTCATTAATCTGTCCATGCCCTTTCCTCATCAGTGTTTATCACATCATCTACAATCTGAAATTATGCCCTGCAAAATGCAGGTCAATAATACATATCAAAAACAGCAGTGCTCCTAACACTGGCTTCTGAGGGAATGCCACGAAAAGTATCCCTCCAGTCTGAGGAAAACAGTCAGTCATTCATTCATTCTTGCAACTTGTGGGTCTACGCTGCCATTATCCATTTCATCCCATGTCCTTTTACTATCATGTCTATTACGTATACGGGGAGGAGATGGATACAATAATGAATTCAATTTTTAAAAATCTAAAATTAAGAGTCTAAGGATGACCATCAATCCACTGCCAAGTGTTGGAAAACCCATCTGCTTCACTAATGTTCTTTAGGGAAGGAAACTGTCATCCTTACCAGGACTGGCCTACTTGTGGCTCCATGTGGTTGACTCTTAACAGCTCTCTGGGCAATTAGGAATGGACAATAAATGCTGGTGATGCCCTCATACCATGAATGAATAAAAAAGTTGGTACTTAGTAGAAGTCCATATGAACACCATCAACTGTATAAACTCACCAACCCTCTCTACTAATACCAAGAATGCAATGTAGCCAGTCAAATACAGTAACCCTTTAACAAATAGAGATCTGAAATGGTAACTGTTTCTCTCTCACATACTGCCAAACATGAATATTTTCAGTATTTTCTGTTTATACTGCCTTAACAAATATTTGCTGCCTATCATTTATTAGCTCTAAATTTTCCAAACAATGATTAATTCATCTCTGGCTTTGCTTTAATTAATTAACTAATTAATTTTCACAGTTTATCTTTAGCTCCCTTAATCCTATTCTCAGCTCTTCTCTGTTCTTTCTACATTTAATTTCGGTCTCTACCGAGTTATGGACTCAATATTTATCAAAAATCACCTTATCTAGTTTAAAAATTTAATCCTCCAGGGTCTTTGCCCTTCCTATCTCCCTCGTGAGAATATGTCTTGTCTGTTACACTCCCACAAATCATTTCCTCTTTGAAGTTCTCCCATTGCTCAATTAATGGCCTATCTGCCAATCCTCAATTCCAATGTATCTGGCCGTGGTCCATTTGCAGCTTATTTAAAAGCACTTTTCAAGTTTAAAGAGTTCATCTGGAGTGCAAGTAGGATCTAAATCTCATTAAATTTCCCCACAAAATGCACCCAAAATATTTTTTCCTGTTGTTATCTTTACTGGGACTGAGCACAATCCCATCTCCCTAGTTACAGTAGAATTCATAAATGACAAACTTCCTTAGCTCATATTAATTATTTTGACAGATCTACCGCAGCAAACTGTGTTCCTCCTTAGAGCACTCATAGTAGGAAAGTGATCACTGCATCACAGTTCAAATCAACTAAGACAAATCCAGGAACTTGTGGATGAAGTTGAGGGGATATTCGTTCATAGCGAGGATTTTGTATAGGTGCTCTTCCTCTTTCCTGCATAGTTCTGGAGTGTTGCAGTGAGTGGTTGGCCATTTAAAGTGTCCTAACACAGCTTTGTTTCAGGATTTGGTCAGTGTGAGTTGCTTTCTGTATACCGAGGTTTGGAACTCCCCATTAGTCATACGTTCAACCCTGACGTCCAGAAACGGAAGCTGATTGTTGTTTTCTTCTTCTGTCGTGAATGATGTTATTTAATGATGACAAATCCCTAATATCAGTACACTTGGACAATGAAGACCATCAGTTTAACTGGGCCAACGTAACCATAGTAGCCCAAGCCAAACATTGACATGCACGGGAATTCCTAGAGGCATGGTTCTCAACCCATAATGCAATCAACAAACATAAAATTGGACCCCATATGCAAACCCATACAGAACAGAACTGGAAATGACCCAATTCACCATAACAGACCAGACAATATAAATTCCAAGCGGAGTAGAACAACATTGCTTCATCAGAGGCCTCATTGATGATGTTACCTAGCATGTCTGAATGAAAACAAGCCAGCTCGGCAATCAAGACAACAACCTAAGATAAATCCTGCTTGACCATTGCTTGCTCAGTTATTTCCACTGCTACTGCTGGGAATCTTTCAAAAGGAATTGGGTACTGCGGAATGACACCGTTTTAATCTTCTTTTGAATTTACAGAATTGAAATCAGGGATTCAGGTCATCTGACAATGTCTTATATTCTTGAATTTTCTTTATGCTATATTTGCATCACTTTGTTAAGGTGCACTCCAACCTGCGGTATATTTTTAAGTCAAAATCCAATAAGATAAACTGACCGTCAGAAACTTACATTGCCACTGGAACGGAAGGCAACATTAGGTACAAGTATTGGTAAAGTTCGTTTGATGAACTATTTTTATTTCTCTATAGTTTGACTTAAAAACTAAAACTTTTAAATTGGGAAAGACAATTTTACTAAGCTGGGATCTGATTTAGCATAAATAGAACATCCACTTGAAGGGGAATCACTATCAAAGCAGTGAGGCACATTCAAGGAGGAGATAGAGAGAATATAGAATAAATAGGTTCCCATTTTTAAAAAAATGGAACTCTCAAATCTAAACACACCCTGGATATCAAAAAAACAACACAGTTTAGGATAAGACAAAATTAAAGAGAGCAGGTCAGATACCCAGGGGTCTGAGTCATGGAGTCATTTAACATGTAGAAGGTGGCCATTTGGCCCATCAGGTCCATGCCAGGTCTAATGAGAAAAGATTTTCTCATCTTCCTGATCCAAACCTGTCATAATCATGTACACCAAATTTCCGCACAAACTCCTATCCACTATGAAGAACAGCCTGATCTTCTCCAATGTACCCTTTCGGATCCTTCTAATTTCCCTTGAAGTCTTCAAACTGGGGCTAGTCAATATGTTAATGATTTCATTTGTCATCATCTGCCATCATTGAGCCATCCTTTATTTACAAACTTTGTGTCTTTCTGGACGGGGCTGGAATACTACAAAAAGCCTAGAAAAGTATAAACAGTGAGGGGAAATCTAAGGTTTTTGAGAAGATTTGTAGCTCGGGTTGTGGATGAGGTTGTAGACTTCCTCACCAAACCGGTGTGTTCAGTTGTAAATGTTTCGTCACCCTGCTAGGTAACATTGTCAGTGCACCTCTGGTGAAGTGTCGGTGTTCTGTCCCACTTGTTATTAACTAACAAACATAAAGGATCGCATACCCACGATCAATAAAACTAATGTAATATACAAAATACCATGCAAGGACTGTGAGAAATATTACATAGGCCAGACTGGAAGAAAACTGACAATAAGGATAGACAGACACTAACTAGCCATCAAGAGACATGACCAATTCTCACTGGTCTCAATACACACGGACAAAGAACACAAATTCGACTGGGACAACACATCCATAATAGTACGAGCCAAATAGAGACATGCCAGGGAATTCCTGGAGGCCTGGCATTCCAACCGGAACTCCATCAATAAACACATTGAGAATTGGACCCAATATACAAACCACTGATAAACAGAACCTGAAGTAATACCAACCACCCCAGCAAACCAAGGCATATTAATTAGAAGTGGGACAGAACACCAGCACTTCACCGGAGGCGCACTGACAATGTTACCTAGATGGTGACAAGACGTCTGCAATCAAAAACACCAGCTCAGTAAGCAAGTCCACAACCTCAGTAAGGGGAAGTCATTGTACAATGTAGGATGATATCACATGGACAGGTGAAGGAGACAGAAAAATAAATGAAATTCAATCTGAAAAAATGTCAGGTAATGAGGAGAGGAAGGCAAACAAGGCAAGGGCATAGACAATAAATGGCAAAATACTGAGGAGCGTAGAGAAACAGTCGGACCTTTCAGTGAAGTGAATGTTCACAGATTCTCAAGGCAGTAGGATAGTTAGAGATGGATAAGTACACTTAAGAGGGAAATTAGGAGGGCAGATAAGGGTACATTGCTTTGGTAGATAAGGTAAAGGAGAATCCAAAGATATTCTTAGAATATATTAAGGGCAAAAGAGCAACGAGGGAGAGAATTGAGGCCCTTTAAGATCGTTGAGGTTGTCTGTGTGTGGAATCAGAGGAGATGGGTGAGATCCTAAACAAAAATTTCTTGTCAGTATTTACCATGAAGAAAAACATGGAAGCTAGGGAACTCAGGGAAGTAAATAGTGATGTATTGAAAACAGTCCATATTACAGGAGGTGCAGGAAGTCTTAAAACGTATAAAGGTCGATAAATCCCCAGGGCCTGATCAGTGTATCCTAGGACACTGTAGAAAGCTAGCAAAGAAATTGCAGGGCATCTAGCAGAGATATTTGTATCACCAACAACCACAGACGAGGTGCCGGAAGATTGGAGAGTGGTTAATATTGGGCCATTATTTAAGAAAGGCTGCAAGAAAAAGCCTAAGAACTATAGACCGGTGAACCTGACATCAGTGGTGGTTAAGTTGCTGGAGAGGATTCCGAGAGACAGGATCTATGTGCATTTGGAAAGGCAAGGACTAATTAGGGATAGTCACCATGGCTTTGTGCACGGGAAATCGTGTCTGTCAAATCTGATTTGAGTTTTGTGAAGAATTGGCCAAGAAGATAGATGAAGGCAGTGTGGTAGATGTTGTATACATGGACTTTAGCAAGGCCTTTGACATGATACTGCATGGTAGACTGGTTAGTACGGTTAGATCACATTGGATCCAAATAGAGATAGCCAATTGGATACAAAATTGGCTCGATGGTAGGAGACAGAGGGTAGTAATAGAGGATAGTTTTTCAGACTGAAGGCCTGAGACCAGCGGTGCACCACAAGGATCAGTGCTGGGTCTACTGTTGTTCGTCATTTATATAAATGATTTGGATGAGAATATAAGAGGCACGGTTAGTAAGTACGCCGATGACACCAAAATTGATGATATAGTGGACAGTGAAGAAGATTATCCAAGAGTACAATGGGATCTTGATCAACTGGACTAGTGAGCCAAGGAATGGCAGCTAGAATTTAGTATAGATAAATGCAAGGTGCTGCATTTTTGTCCATGTTAGCTCTTGGCAATAGTAACTCACTTAGTCCCACAATCCTACTTTATCCATGCAGCGCAGCAATTGTTTTCCTTCAAATACTGAACCAATACACTTTTCAAAGCCACAAAAGAACGTGTCTCTATCAAACTCTCAGGCCATGCATTCCAGACTCCAAGACCTTCTTGCTTTTCCTCAAGATGCCATTGCTCCTTCTACTCATCAACATAATTCTGCACCCTCTAGCTTTCAATCCTTCCATTAATGGGAACAATTTCTCCCTATTTCCTCTGGTCAGGCTCATCTTGACTTTGAACACCTCAATCAAATCTTCTTTTAATTCTCTTTTCTGTTAGGTGAACAGCCAAAGCTTTTCCAATTGAACCTCAGAACTAGAGTTAACATTTAACAGAATGTGGTCAGGAATTCAGATTCGATAGGCTGTGATTATTTTATTTGGAATAGACCAGGCTAAGGGTGATTTAATCAAGGTGTTTAAAATTTTGTACAGGCCTGGATAGAGGGGGTGGAACAAATCTGTTTCTGTTAGTACAGAGATCAATAACCTAGGTGCTTTGACTTAAAGTCATTAGTATCTTACAGAGTAAAATTTCTTCCATACTGTCCAATTAAACAATCACAGGCCAGGCACATGCGTTAACTGGGAAGAATGCATTAATAATTGAGCCCCACTGTTCCATAAGCCATCACAAAATGAGTAAAATCCCAATGAGACCACCAAACTGACCAATATACCTGACTGACTGCTATTCAAGACAAAAAAAATTCCCACCAGGTTTTATCATAAACAGAGAATAATTAAGTACTGTAACACATTTAACTTGAACAAGTGACAGAGAAAAGCATGGCTTCCTAATCTACTCTGTACAACTTAAAACTATACCCCTTTAAAACTCCAACTATACAGACACACACACACACACAATTACAACAGTCATAATACAGATGCTTTGACACATATAATGGGTTTAAAATGACATATATGGGGAACAAAGCTCAGATTTCAAGGATGGGTTAAATTGTTTTTCACAACCCCTTTTGATTTCAGTAATGATAATAAGCTGTTGTGTGTAAAGTGATGGTTGTCCTTCACTTTGATAGTTGACCCTGCAGATTTACGTCTGATTGTGTTTGAAATCACTCTCAAGCTTTCTTGTGTTTTTTCTGTCTTTTCACTCACACCAGGAGGAGGAAGCTGTTTTCGGTTTTCTGGCTCCAAGGTCTCTGGATGCTTGTCACTTATCAAATTGCAGCAATCTGCAGCTCGACTGAACCAAGGGCTGTTTTCACGCAGTTTTTCCTTAACTCAAAACCTTTTGGTGCTGCTCAAAGAAGTGATTTCATTGCTTCAAAAGCAGAATTCTCTTGCACAGCCAAAAATGTGCATCACTTGTATTTTCCAAGATGGAAAACCCTCCCAATAATTCAGTGTACAAATTCCCTCTCAGTTTATAATCTTAATGGGAAAATATATCGTTCCTTACAACAGCAAGGGGTTAAATAGGAAGACTCTCCCTCTACACCGTTAGAGCCATCTTTAATTTTTTGTTAATCTTATTCTTTTATCCATTTTGATTTAGAGCTGTGAATTGGGAACTGAGGGAAAAAATACTTTTGGGCTGTGGGTGACAGCTTGTCAAAATAAAAACAGACAAAACAAGCTTTTGTCTACTCGAAAAGCCAGGCCTGGGAGTTATTTGCAGGTTGGTTCCTGACCAAAAGGTTTTGCACCATCACTGGAGAAGAGTGGTGTGTTTAAACAGATAACAGAAGTAGGCTATTAACAAGGTCAGTGCCTGGGAATTAGTTCCAGCAAGTCTGGAACAGACCTATGCTCGAGCAGATAGTTGTTGTTGAATGGAACTGGGACCTCCTGCTGAAGAGTGATCAGAGTTTGAATTGGGTTTTGGACAGAGTTTTCAGTGAAAAGGAATCTGGCCATTGATGCTACAGTATGAAGATTTGAAAGTTCCCTGCGTAACCACCCTTATCATCTTTTGCAAGTTCAGAGAATAGAAAACTCAGTTATACCTACTAACGCCTTTCTTTACCTGGATGAACTGACAAGGTGTCTCTGATTGTCATCCTCAGTAAATCATTCTATGCATGTCAAACAATAGCCTGTGAAAATCACTTAAGCAATCTTGCCAGTTTTGTTATTTTCTTTTTATTTATCTCTTAACTATATTTGTCTTTTCTGTAAATGTAAAAATAATGTTTTGGGGTTTACTGCAAAGAACAATTAGATTACTTTGTTGTTTAATTTTACTCTGCTAAAGATACTGTATTGTTAATAAATTGCTAAGTCTTCAGTTTAAGATATAAAAACTGGTGCCTGGAATTGATTATTCAGACTCTGGGATTGGTTATTCAAAATGTCTGGTTAGGAACCACGGGAGTCAATTTTGAGGGTCTTTGAAGGCTTTAATGTTAATGTGTTGCAATAGAGATAGGAAGACAGATTGGCTTCAGCTGTCTGTCTCTGTGTTTTAGCAATACTGTCCCCATCAAACTCCCCAGGACAGTAACAGCATCAGGTTAGATTCAGAGTAACACTCCCCCTGCACCCTTCCCATCAAACATTTCCAGGACAGGTATAATACAGGATAGATACAGAGTCAAGCTTCCTCTACTCTTTTAAACGGAAACTAAAGTTCCCATTTTCTTTTAAACTGAAATTACAGTTCCCTCCACACTGTCCCCATAATAAACTCCCAGGGTAGGTACAACATGGAAGTTAGATATAGAGTCAAACTTCATCTACACCATCCCCATCAAAGACTCCCATTGCCTTGGGTTAAATACAGAAGTCAACGCAAAAGACTTTGCAATAACATCAATAAAATACACATGAATCTTTAAAACTTGACTATCTCATGATTAGAAAGGGCATCTGCAGCATCTTTGAGTCGGCATGGACAAGATGGGTCGAATGGCTCCCTTCTGTGCTGTATAATTTCTGTGGTTCCTATGAAAGCATTTATCTGGCTCTCCTGCTGAGATTGTCTGTCGACCCTACAAGACTAATGGAGTTATACTGGGAGAATGGCATCATCTCACAAACCTGTATCAAATCCAGAATTCCCAATTCACTCTCAGACGAGTCAACACAAAACAGGAAGTAGAGAGTAGCATAGTGTCGATATATCAACTTGTAGTCAGACCCACCAATCAAACTGGAACAAATCAAAAACATTATGAACAGTTAAAAAGTAGCATTTAGATTCTTGAGTTGACCAATAACAGTGCGAACAGGGACAACCAGTAGCATCTCACGCAATTGGGTTCAGTGTTTTCGGGAATCAGATTGGATTTTTTCTACAAGTTTGTTCCCAAATTGGCTGTTGGGTTTCCACATGAAAGACATTTGGGAGATTGAGATTTATGCATTAAACTAATTACAAAGCAAGCTACACCACAGACCCAGAGTTTATAGGCACAGTGATCAAAAGACCATACAATTGGTGTGAGTGGAGTGTCAGATGATAAGTCTCTGCAGGTGACCAGGAGTGTTGGACGGTGAGTAAAGTGTCAACAGCTAAATAACCAGCGAAGGGGTGACCTATAATCTAATTAAGTGAGGCAGAGAGATAATTACAAAAAATTAAAACTCAGGTGGTGCTGGAATCGCAGGTCAAATTCAAAACTGTATAAACTAATTAAGGTAGAGAAGTCATAACAATTTATTAAGATGATTCTGTCAAAACAGGACAGAAAGGAACATTTTACAGATGCAGAAGTGTGGTGGGTTCACTTGTAGTGCGACATAAACACAAGATCACTGTTGAGGCTATCTTCATGGGTACGGGACTTGGCTATCAGTTTCTCCTCGGTGATTCTGCGTTGTTGTGTATCTCAAAGGCTGCCTTGGAGGATGCTTATCCAAAGATCAGAGGCTGAATGTCCTTGACCACTGAAGTGTTCCCTGACTGGGAGGGAATATTCCTGTCTGGCAATTGTTGTACAGTGTCCATTCATCTGTTGTCATAGCATCTGCTTCGTTTCACCAACATACCATGCCTCCGGGCATCCTTGGACTCTCATTCTTAGACACACACATGTCCATCAGGGACAGACACCTCAGTACCTCCTCTACCGCAAACGCATGGACAACCTCACGATGCTGTACTTCTCTAGTTTCCACCCTAAACGTATTTTAAAAAACCATCCCCAAGTACAAGCCCTGTGCATACAGAGGGTCAGCTCAAATGAGGAGGAATGCGACAGGCTCCTGGAGGTTTTGAAGGACGCCCTCATTAGAACAGAATATGATGCTCAACCCTACAATTGCGGGTTCCAACGTGCCACAGCGAAAAACCACAACAACCTCCTCAGAAGGCAGACACAGGATATGACCGAGAGTACCCTTCTTTGTCCAGTGCTTCCCTGAAGCAGAGAAACTACATTGTGTTCTTCACAGTGTTCAACATGTCATCGATGATGATGAGCATCTCGCCAAGATCTTCCCTACACCTCCACTTCTCACCTTCAAACAACCCCCAAACCTTAAACAGACCACTGTTCACAGCAAACTACCCAGCCTTCAAGACAACATCGAGCACAACACCACGCAACCCTGCCACGCCAACCTCTGCCAGACATGTCAGATCATCGACATGGACACTACCATCACAAATGGGAACACCACCCACCATGTACACAAAAAAACTCACGTGACTTAGCCAATATTGTCTATCTCATATGCCACAGAGACCTGTCACCTGCAGAGACTTACCATCGGACAACTCTACTCACACCAGTCGTATGATCTTTTGATCTCTCCGCCCTTGATCACTCTGCCTATAAACTCTGGGTCTGTGTGCTCTGCTCTCTCACTGCACCTGATGAAGGTGCTGCACTCCAAAAACTTGTGTGATTTCAAAAAAACCTATAACCTGGTGTCGTGTGACTTCTGACTTTGTCCACCCCAGTTCAACACCAGCACCTCTACATCTTGAATTCTCATCTGAGGGCAATTCAGAGTCAACCACGTCACTGAGTCTTGAGGCATATGTAGGCCAGACTAGGTAAGGATGGCAGATTTGCTTTCCTATAGGACATTAGTGAACCAGAAAGGTTTTTACAATAAACATGATTAATATCGTCACCATTACCAAAACTAGCTTTGTATCGCAGATTCATTCATTGAATTAAAATTCCATCAACTGACATGGATGGCACAGTGGCTAGTACCGTTGCCTCACAGCGCCAGGGACCTGGGTTCGATTCCACCCTCGGGTGACTGTCCATGTGGAATTCGTACTTTCTCGCCGTGTCTGAAGAAAACTGCGTTCTATGAACTGTACCACCAGAGAAGTAGAGAAGGTTTTAAACAAGTCAGTGAGGAGTTGGAGTGGCATGGTGACTCAGTGGTTAGCACTCACAACACCAAATATCTGGGTTTAATTCCAGCCTCAGGTGACTGTCTGTGTGGAGTTTACACATTCTCCTCTGTGTGGGTTTCCTCCAGGTGCTCCGGTTTCCTCCTGCAGTTCAAAGATGCTAAATTGCCCCATAGTGTCCCAAAGATATGTGAGCTAGGTGCATTAGCCAAGGGAAATGTGGGGTAATGGGGATTGGGACGGGTCTGGGTGGGATGCTTTTTGGACAGTTGTTACAGGCTTGATGGACCAAATGGCCACTATCTGCATTGTAAGGATTCTCTGATGTGGTGAGATTTGAATCTTTCCCCACAGCATTAGCCCAAGTCCCTGGTTCACCCATCCAAATCACCAATGGACCTGCAGCAAGCTTCCTCTACGTATCTGCTTTGTACACGTACGAATTGTATAGTTCATGCTGCCTCTCTACATTCTTCCTTGCAATTGCATCACTTCACAAAACTGCATTAAATTTAATCCACTGTATCATTATGTCAATATGAGTTCTATTGCTAACCTTTTGATCTTATTTCAGGATTACAAGAGGGCAGGTTTTAGGGTAATAACTGAATATGGAAATGTTGTAGACTGCAGGATCATAACACAATTTACTAGCGAGTCATCAAGACTCACTCCAGATATGAGTCGATAATTTTACTGTATAAAAGTAAAAGTGAATTCAGCACTGTCTGGGAGCTGAATTAACATAGTCTGTTCAAAACTTATATGATTGTTAATTAAATTATTCACATTAGTTCAGCTTCATTATATTCTCAGTTAGGAAAACCAACACAACATGAAAGTGAACCATTTATTCCTACTCATTTATTAATCAATCCTCAATGCAAGCTCATTAAAGAGCCCCAATCTCATAAACTCTACTCCTTTTGTGACTTCCTGAAAACCTGAATAAACCAAATCCACTGCTGCTTTTTCACCCACCATGTTTGCCACACCCCCAAACATTTCTAAGACACTGTGAGTGGCACCCCACCTATACAGGAGCCAAGCTGTAACAATCTGTCCAGACCAACCTCCACTTGAGAATTTCATCGACAATCCACCCACTCACCTGCCACCTTCCAAAAAGTTGCAAACGTTTTCATCTCGCCTGGAGACTAGATGGAACGTCTCTCGGATGATCTGCTGTTGCATGTCCTCTGACTGAAGTTTCAAAACAAACATACATAAGTTTTTGAGAAATACTGAAGCCGCTGCTGTGGTGCTCAAAGAAACAATCAGAGCACCAATCAACATTACAACTGAACAGCGAGTGTGTAGTCTTCAGTCAAGAAACAGAAAGACAGAAGCACATGCAGATCTACTAGAAATAAACAGGATATACAGTATGCAGTCTTTCAGAACAATATCTGTATTACAAGGGATAGAATTACATCAATGACTGCGCATTGGTTCTCAAATTATTTCATTACGAATCTCAGATACAGAGTGCCAAAATTGCACCAACAGCACTCTTCTTTATTCTTGAGCTGGGGGATAATGTATACTAAATAAAGGAAAATCTTAAACACATTATAAACACTAAAGAGCAAATATAAAGGCAGATTTTGCAAGTAAGATTTTCCACAGAATGGGGTAGAAATGAAAGTCTCCAGCTTAGTACTTCCAATTATTAAATGTAATCATACGATCTAAGGACAGCAATTGGGATCTAAGGTAACAGACAGAAAAAGAAAAGACTTATACACTGAAACTGCTTAAGGAATGGCAACATCATGTTTTACCAAGTTGAGTTTTATAAATAACAAAATTGAAAGGATCAATAAGGTCGTTTAAAATGTTTTCTAAAGTACAGCCAAATTGACTTCAAAAAAATTGAAATGTAAGGGGTAAGGTCAGGAACTAGGACATGGTGGTGACAGGTTAAGTTTTATTGTAGAGGAATTGCACTGTGGGGTCCCCCAGGGTTCAGTGTTGGGACCCCTGCACTTCCCCATTCATATTAATGCCTGTAATCTGGCCACAGAGACATTATGAAAAGTTTTGAGAAAGGTTATCAAGACTGAGGAAAGCGGCGGGCTAGATGATTTTATAAAGCGGGGCTTGTAAGGAGCTGTGTTTTGGAAAAGACTCTCTCTGGGCCATAGCGGAGGGTAAAGGCCAGAGGCTAAAGCGGGACAGTTGGAAAATTTACAAACAGGGAATTTTACACAAAACCGCTTTTAAGTGAAATATTCGCCCAAGAGGCGGGGGAAGCCAGCTCCCGGGCTCGGGTACTCACGAAGCGCTCAAAGAAGCGGGTGAGCCGCGGCTTCCCGTGATTATTAAAGATCAGGATCGCCTTAATCATCCTGCCATTTACTAGTGCAACACCACTTCCGGTCCCCCCACCGCCGCCGCCTGGCGCGACATCACTTCCGGTCCCCCGAAACCCAACCCGCCGCCTGGCGCGACGTCACTTCTGGTCCCCCCAAACCCACCCCCGCCGCTGCCCGGTGCAACACCACTTCGTTACTGCTACCGAGCATTCAGTGTGGAGTTGGAGGAGCACAGCAGTTCAGGCAGCATCAGAGGAACGGGTCGGGACCCTTCTTCAGAAATAGGCTGAAAAAATTTCTGAAGAAGGATCCCGAACCAAAACGTCAGTTTTCCTACCCCTCTGATGCTGCCTGGCCTGCTGTGCTCCTCCAACTCCACACTATGTTATCTCTGACTCCAGCATCTGCAGTTCTTACCATCTCTACTCATGAGCATTGTTAGTGGAGCGAGTGGACATGGTGCCAATCAAGCGGGCTGCTTTGTCCTAGATGGTGTTGAGCTTCTTGAGTGTTGTTGGAGCTGCCCCCATCCAGGCAAGTGGGGAGTATTCCCTCACACTCCTGACTTGTGCCTTGTGGCTGGCGGACAGGCTTTGTGGGGGTTCTTTTATTCATTCACAGGATCAGGGCATCACTGGCTAGGCAGCATTTATTGCCCATTCCTAAATGCCCAGAGAGCAGTTAAGAGTCAACCACATTGCTCTGGGTCTGGAGTCACATGTAGGTCAGACCAGGTAAGGATGGCAGTTTCTTTCCCTAAAGGACATTAGTGAACCAGATGGGTTTTTTCCCCAACAATCAACAATGTGTTTACAGTCATCATTAGACTCTTACTCCCAGATATTTATTGAATTGAAATTCCACCATCTGCCGTGGCAGGATTTGAACCCGGGTCCTCAGAACATTATCTGGGTCCCTGGATTAACAGTCCAGTGATAATACCTCCCCATGGTTACCACAATCATCTGCACCTCTGACTTGCTTTTGTAGCCACTAACACAAACAGAAGTTGCTGGAAAAGCTCAGCAGGTCTGGCAACATCTATGAAGAAAAACATCAGAGTTTTGGGTCCAGTGACCCTTCCTCAGGACCCAAAACGTTAACTTTAATTTTTTCTTCACAGATGCTGCCAGACCTACTGAACTTTACCAGCAACTTCTGTTTGTGTTCTTGACTTACAGCATCCGCAGTTCTTTCGGTTTTTTGTAGCCACTGTTGATATGACTAGCTCAGTTCAGTTTCTGGTCAGTGGCAACCCCCAGGATGTTGACAGTGGTGGATTCTTACAGGCCGTATAAACTGCTCACCCACAAGTGACCCCTTCAACTTTCTATCTCTTATCTCTATCCAAAAAAAAAATCAATGCTGGGTCCACTGCATTTTGTCATTTGTATAGATGAATATGTGAATATAGGAGGAATGGTCGGTAAGTTTGCATAACACCAAAATTGGTGGACAAGATCAAAAATCACTCAACACCCAGTTGTAGTCGAACAGGTTTATTTGAAGACACAAACTTTCAGAGTCTCATTCCTTCTTCAGGTGTCAGTGAGAGAGGTAGCATCGGACACAATTTATAAGCAAAAGATCAAAGGTCATAGAAATGATGCAGTGTTGAACAATCCTAACATGGCTGTTAAATCTTTAATCAGTTAGAAAGGATTAATATGCAAATTCCCGAATTTCTTTCACTAAGCTAAAGGTTTTATCAGTTCCCTCAGTATACTGCACTTCTCTAGCTTCCACCCTAAACATAATAAAACAGCCATCCCCAATGGACAAGCCATACGCATACACAAGATGTATTCAGATGAGGAGGAACATGATGGACACCTGAAGATGCTGAAGGACGCCCTCATAAGAACAGGATACAATGTTCAACTCATCAATTGCTGTGCCAACATGCTACAGCAAAAAACCGTAATGATATCCTAAGACAGAATTGGGATATGTCTGATAGGGTACCCTTCATCGTCCAGTACTTTCCTGGAGCAGAGAAACTATGCCACAGCTTTCAACACATTATCGATGAGCACCTCGCCATGACCTTCCCCATGCCTCCACTTCTTGCCTTCAAACAACCATCAAACCTTAAACAGACCATTGCTTGCAGCAAACTACCCAGCCTTCAGGACAACATCGAGCACAACACTATACAACCTTGTCATGGCAACCTCTGCAAGACATGTCTGATTATCAACATGGACACTACCATCACACATGGGAACACCACCCACCACGTACACAGCAGGTACTCATGATTCGGCCAACGTTGTCTATCTCATACACTGCAGACAAGGATGCCCTGAGGCATGGTATCTTGGTGAGACCATGCAGACACTACAACAACGGATGAATGGACACCGCACAACAATCGCCAGACAGGGATGTTCCCTCCCAGTGGGGAAACACTTCAGTGGCCAAGGACATTCAGCTTCGGATCTTCGGGTAAACGTCCTCCAAGGTGGACTTCAGGATACACAACAACACAGAGTCGCCCAGCAGAGGCTGATAGCCAAGTTCGGTACCCATGAGGACAGCCTCAACCAGGATCTTGGTTTCATGTCACACTACAGGTTACCCTCCACACTCACTCTCTGTCGCATGCACACTCCCCCTCTCTCCCTCTCTCTCTCTTACACACAAACACATATAAATCTATGGGGTGAATTTGCATTTGCAGATTTGTAATGGTAGATATATTCTATTTTGTTCAAAATGCACACAATGTGGCATTTTATAAATTCCTACTTTGGAAATAAAACCACTCTGACTTCAAGTTGATACACAGCCAGGTTCTAAATTTGGCCTCACACCTAAAATGCATTGTCTGACCTGGGATGTCACCTCTGGTATACTGAGGGAACTGAAAACCTTTAGTTATCTCGGGGCAGTGACTTGAAAGAAATTCTGGGATTTGCATATTAATCCTTTCTAACTGATTAAAGATTTAACAGCCATCTTAGCTTTGTTCAACACTGCGTCAGTTCTATGACCCTTTGATCTTTTGCTTATAAATTCTGTGTCTGATGCTACCTCTCTCACTGACACCTGAAGGAGGAGTGAGACTGTGAAAGCTTGTGTCTTCAAATAAACATCTTGGACTTTCACCTAGCATCGTGTGATTTTTGACCTTGTCCACCCTAGTCCAACACCAGCACCTCCACATCAAAATTAGAGGTGTAGTAGACAGTGAAAAAGGTTATCTCAGAGTACAATGGGACCTTTATCAGATGGATCAAAGAGTGGCAGATGGAGTTTAATTTAGATAAATGTGAGGTTCTGCATTTTTGAAAGGCAAATCAGGGCAGGACTTATACACTTAATGATAAGGCCCAGGGGAGTGCTGCTAAACAAAGAGACCTTGGGATGCAGGTTCATCCTTGAAGGTAGAGTCGCACATAGATAGTATAGTGAAGAAGGTACACATTTGGTACACTTGCCCTTTTGGTCAGTGCACTGAGTATAGGAGTTGGGATGTCATGCTGCGACTGTATAGGACATCGGTGAGTGCACTTTTGGAATCCTGCGTGCAATTCTGCTCTCTATGCTATGGAGAGATGTTGTTAAACCTGAGAGGATGCAGAAAAAAGGGCATAGATTTAAAGTGAGAGGGGAAAGAGACCTAAGGGGCAACTTTGTCATGCAGAGGGTCATGCTTATATCATAGAATCCCTACAGTGTGGAAGCAGGCCAGTTGGCACATCAAGTTCACACCAACCCTCCAAAGAGCATCCCACCCAGATCCACCCCCAACCCTATTCCTGCATTTCCTACTCTAGACATTATATGCAATTTAGCATGGCCAATCCACCTAACCTGCACATCTTTAGACTATGGGAGGAAACCAGAGCACCCAGACGGAACCCCCGCAGACACGGAGAGAATCTGCAAACTCCACACAGACAGTCACCTGAGGCTGGAAGCAAACCCAGGTCCCTGGTGCTGTGAGGCAGTAGTGCTAACCACTGTGCCACCTTGCTGCCATGGAATAAACTTCCAGTCAAAGTGGTTGAAGTTAGTACAATTACAACATTTAAAAGGCATCTGGATGGGTACATGAATAGGAAGGGTTGAGAGGGATATGGGCCCAATGCTGGCAAATGGGACTAGATTTACGTAGGATATGTGGTCAGCATGGACAAGTTGGACCAAAGGGTCCGTTTCTGTGCTGTACAACTCTATGGCTCTAACTGGTTCTACAACTTGCCATTTTGAGCTAAGGTCATCTCTCATTCCCAGTGTCGGTGATATCCCTAATTAACAAAGCTATCTCATCACTAGCTTAGAAATGTTTAATACCCTCCAATGTTCACTTTCCAGCATTAGTCAACCTCCAGTCATATCTGCATGCTAACTATCAGGTCATACATATTTGTTCCTGTGCTAATAATTCATTGTTAAAAATGCTGCATGCATTCACTTACAGAATATTAAAGTTTGTATGTTTACCCATTTTGGAATGATGGCCTTATCTGCTGGTGCACTCCTATCTTTGTAGGCTCTTTTCCTTCAGGTCTTACACTGGTGCATGTAAGCCAAATCATGACCCTGCACTATTTCCACATCGTTTCCCCTACCATGTGGAAAGAGGGCATCCGGCCCATCAAGTTTGCAACAATCCTCCGAAGAGCATTCCACCCAGTCCCAGTCCCCACCTTATCCCCATAAGCCCATATTTACCATGGCTAATCCACCTAACCTGCACATCCCCAGCCACTACAGGGAAATTTAGTATGGCCAATCCACCTAACATGTACATCTTTGAACTTTGGGAGGAAACCTGACCACCCAGAGGAAATCCATGCAGACACAGGGAGAATGTGCAAACTCCACACAGACAGTCACCTGAGGCTGGAATCAAACCCAGGGCTCTGTGAGGCAGCAGTGCTAACCACTGAGGCACCATGCCACCCCAACTCCTCACTAACTTGTTTAAAGCCCTCTCTACTTCTCTGGTGGTATAAGTCATGGAACACTGTTTTCTTCAACCTCCCTGGAATGTTTGCTTTGACAATTAAGGGACCAGGAGGTACAGGGAGATCATTTTCAGTCACATGAATGGTGGCTATTCCGTCAAACTTGATTTTTCACAGGTTTTACCTCAATGCAGTGCACCTGGCTACCAGAAGGACACATTTTGTTCAATGACTTTCTAACGGAATCCAGAAAATGCAGAGGCAGTGCTGATGGAATATTGTCAAGTAAGCCATATGCCTACTGGGTAACTAATCAAAGACCAGTCATTGTTCTACTCTAACACCCAGCCTCAGTACATCAGTGTTCGCCACTTTTACCAGCACAGCATCTCCAGCATTACCAGGAATTGCATGTATTCACAGGCAGTAGCATCATATGTAATTCATCATCCATCCTGTTGAAGTGGAGTTATCTCTGGCTGACCTATGTGAACCAGTTACTTGGAATCGGGTAATATGAGGAGCAGCAAGCTTCCTAAGCAAAGAATGATCATTACAAAACATATAGTTCCTATTCAAACCTCCCAGTGCAGATTCGCTGCCACAAATCTCTTTAACAAACCTGATCTAAGGTAGTAAAGTTTGACATTGCAAAGAGAAACTATTTCAAGAATGGGGCAACATGTAGAGACCAATTATCATTAAGATCTTCTAAGGTATTGTCTTAAGCAATATTACATGTATACTGAAATTTCACAGTAATATGCAGTGCATCAAGTGGGATCCAACTTGCTGTAACCATCACAGAAAAACCTCTTCCATTACTTGCAACTCCCACAAAGCACCAAAAGACACACAGATTCCAGGTCAATTTTCTGAAGTATCACTGGAAGTGCAGCAGCAACACAGATTCAGGAATTTTCAAAAACAGTACTCAATATCTCTCATTTAAGAAACAAATTGTGAAGTTTAACTAAATCAAACATTAAAAGACTAAAAGTTGAAAAATATTCTTTACTAACCAATGAGCTTTAGTAGCAACAGAACACAAAAATACACATAAAAACAAGAGACCTTTTCAGCAACTTGTACGTTGGTCATTTGAAATCATTCTTTAAAGATAATTACTTTGAACTATGATGCAATAGTGTCAGGCAATCACCTCAATTTTCCAGCTCAGTTTGTTCGATAACAGATGGAAAATTCTTCATTGTCCATCAGAAAATGAGTCAAGGCATCAGCTAATACAGTTACACAACATAACTCTAGCATAAAATTGATATGTTTCATTTGGAAAGCTGATGTGGAAAATTTACATTGATACATATAGTAGCAGAGGACTGATTAAAAATTGTTGAAAGCTTTTGATATCAATCCTTTCATTCCTGACATGGTCAGATTTAAGCTTTATAGAAATCCATTTGTAACTAGTGTAAACTTTATCCACAGAATTTCTGTTGCCTTTTAAAGTACAAATTCAGAGAATTATCGAACGGTAACAGTGCTTCCTATTGTGTCCAAGCTGCAAGAGTAGTTTCCATTTCATCATAGATGATAGAATCCCTACAATGTGGAAACAGGTCATTCGGCCCAACAAGTCCACACCACCCCTCCAAAGAGCATCCTACCCAGACCCATTCCCCTACCCTTTCCCTGTAACCCGACAGTTCCCATGTCTAATCTATCTAATTTATACAACCATGGACACTGCGGGCAATTTCCCATGGTCAATCCACCTAATCTGCACATTTTGGACTGTGGGAGGAAACCGGAGCACCCGGAGAAAACCCATGCAGACATGGGGACAATGTACAAACTCCATACAAACAGTTTCTCTGTAGTGTTGCAAAGTTAGGTAGAGAGCTTGTGAATAGGAAATCAGAATGTTTGAATTTGTTTGTAAAATGGTAAGGGGGGGTGAAGTACATGGTCCCTTTGAAAGTTGATGTGCTTTTCTAGGTATGTAAATTTTTAAAAATGCCTGCAAGCAGCAGCAGGGGCACAAAGAGTTCTCGAAATTGAAACATTTGTATCAAAAGGTTGTGTGTTTGGCAACCTACAGTAGTTTTGATTTGTTTTGTTAACCAGTTTGAATGTCAGCGAAACAATTTAAACAGCAGAAAAGGCACAGA
Source organism: Rhincodon typus (assembly GCF_021869965.1). Classification (NCBI taxonomy): domain Eukaryota; kingdom Metazoa; phylum Chordata; class Chondrichthyes; order Orectolobiformes; family Rhincodontidae; genus Rhincodon; species Rhincodon typus. Next base: position 35,302,395 of record NC_063364.1, on the reverse strand, counting down.
ATTTTCTGGAAGACGCATGCTGGCTGTAATTTCAAGAGACTAAGTTTTAATTAATTTATTTCTTTTTATTGATTTGGCTTATAAAATCGGGACTTGTACTTATTGGAAATTAGAGAGTGAAAAACAATTACGTTTAAAAATCTGATAGTTTTGACAACCTAGGACCAATCCTTTTGTAAGAAATTGATAGGTCATCAAGTGTATAAAAGAAGTTATTTGAAAATCCAGTTAATAATGAGCTGCCTCTGTTAAGAGAATAGATCTCAACAGCCATTAGTTCTAAAGAGAGAAAATGACTTGCTCTCACAGAAATCTCTAAGCTGCCAGTGTAAGCACCATCGAGATAAAGGCACTACTTAGCTCATATTCCTGACAAGAATTTGATGGAGAAAGACATTACTGTTTGCAAAACAGCAGAGAAGGCACAGAATTTTCTGAAAGATGCATACTGGCTGTAATTTCAAGAGACTAAGTTTTAATTAATTTATTTATTTTTATTAATTTTGTTTATATAAGTGGGACTTGTATTTATAGGAACAGCATACCATTAGAATTTTTTTCTGTTTGGAAATAGTTAGTAGTAGGAGGGGAATTGTTTGATTTGTTAGTAGGTCTGTTAATTTGTTCACTGTTAGAGTTAGATAAATAAATTGTTACTATAAGGTGAGTATAAGGGCTTTATTTCATTTGACTTCTCCTTTATAACAGATTTGGAGGTGAAAGGCAGGTTATATTACTTTTCCACTTCTGAAACCAACCTCCCCTCCGTAACAGATTAGGGGGGCAGGAGTCCGGAATCTGTCTGGTTCGTGTACAGGATCTGAACAGATTTTAACAGATTCAGGGTATGAAAATTCTCAGCAGATTTAAACAGACTTGGGGAATAATGTCCTAGATCTTTCAATAAAACTTAAGTGAGAAGTGAAAAATCTGTTTAATTTCAGTTACTTGGTTAATTTCAGTTGGTTAAATCAAAAGTGGGGGAAATGGCTCTTAACGTTGCTAAACAGGTTCTGGGGTTTGAGGATACTTCCCAAATTTGCCAAGAAATTTTAGCAAGACAGAGGAAAGATATACTTTTAGGCTTAGCAAACAGGTTAGATTTGGGTTTAAATAGGGCCAAGAGGAAAACTGAAATTGTAAAGGAGTTAGTCAAGCAATTAGATATACCAGAGAAACAGGCAAGTGCAAGGGAGTTAGAAACAAAATAAATTGAAAATTAGACAATTGGAGTTAGAAGAGAAAGAAAAGGAAAGAATGTTTAATTTGGAAAAGATGAAGCAGCTTGAATAAGAAAAAGAAAATGAGAGATTTTGAATTACGGTTAAAAGCAGAAGAGAAAGTAAAGGAAAAAACATTCAAGTTGGAAAAGATAAGTTGGAACTTGAAGCAAAATTACTTCAAATGGCAGAAGTAAAACTACAAGGTAGAAGTGAGGATGGGCATCGTAGCCAACAGCCTGGTAGGGATATATACAAATATGTCCAAACTTTACAAAAATTCAATGAAAAAGATGTGGAAACGTTTTTCATTTCCTTTGAGAAATTGGCTAAACAGATGAACTGGCCAGAGACTGTGTGGGTAATGTTAATTCAGATCAAGTTGGTAGGCAGGGCTAGTGAGGTGTTTGCAGAGCTGACAGAGGAGGTGTCAGGGGAATATGAAGGATCTGTTTTGGGGCCACTGCTGTTTGTCATTTTTATAAATGAC
>NC_063364.1:35265984-35285685 GCF_021869965.1 Rhincodon typus | reverse complement strand
TAGTTATACAGCAGGAAACCTGAGACTGCTGAAGTCAGTTATACTCCTGTCAGTTGAGGCCAGATCAATGTCTGCATGGAGACTCTTCATAGAGGCTGCTTTTTTTTTATTTTTGCATTAATCAGACAGACTTTAGGAATTGTTCTCCTATTTAAAATTTCTCTTCGTAGTTATTGACTTTGATTTCTTTAAGGACGCGATGAGCAAGGAAATCGCCTTTGCAGACTTCTGTGAAGCACTGAAGATTGTGCAGCCTTCCTGTCTGAGAAGCAGCGTCGGACTTACTGACTTCAAACCTGTCCATTGGGATCAAATTGGTGGCCTGGATCAAGTCAAATTGAAATTGAGACAGGTGAAGAATGTAGCTGTGGCTTAAAGATACAGGTGGCTGTCATGACCCATGACCCATGCCCCTCCTATCTCAGAATTCTCTGTCGCCCACTCCCAGCTCTCTGCTCTAATGGATGAGGCAGATCTCGAATGCAGTCTGTAATTGTTAGCATTCTCTCTGCAGAGTATTGAGTGGCCAGTGCTACACCCGCAGGCATTTGAGAGGATGGGGGTGACCCCCACTCGTGGAATTCTGCTGTATGGACCCCCAGGATGTGCAAAGACCACGCTGGTGAAAGCTGCAGCATCCAGCTGCCGCTGTCCTTTCCTGTCGATCAGTGGGGCAGATCTCTTTTCACCGTTTGTAGGGGATTCTGAAAAGATTTTGGCTCAGGTGTGTATTTACAACAGGTTCACTCCAGACCATGTACAGCAAGTTTAGTAGTCACCTTATTTAAAGACTATACACTAGCCAAAGTCTTTTCAGTAAAAGGAAAGCCATATGCTTTATTATCTCCAACCCTGTAGTCAGATATTTCCCTTGTTCTGAGCAATTCAGTTATGTATATATTTCTCATGCAGTGAGAAGTTCACAAAATACCATTTTCTTTGATAATTCATATTTTTCTGAAGCCTGTGAGCAGTCCCATGTTCTTTAACACCCTAGTTAGCGTAAATTATCAAATCTGAAAAAAATAAATCTTGGCGATAGTTGGTTATATTAGTTCTGTTTGCTGCCTTCCCCCCCTCCCCCAGCACATTGACATTCTGCTCTGTTTAAAGTACAGGTTTTTCAGCAAGCTCGAGCTGTAGCTCCATCCATCCTGTTCCTGGATGAAATTGATTCCATCCTTGGATCACGTTCACTTGATGGAGCAAGTTGCCGTTCTGTTAAAGAGCGGGTACTCTCTGTTCTTCTTAATGAGATGGATGGAATTGGGCAGCCACTGATTGGGAGGAGAGACACAGAAAGGAAAGTACCTGCATCTGAAGGAAATCAAGTGGAACAGACAAAAAAGGTAAAAGATTAAACTGACCAAAATTTCATGTGCTGCTGATACATGCTGGTGCTAGGTGATTTCAGTGGAGTGAGGCGGGGGAGAGGAGTTGCTTCAATAAGATCATCTCCGTTCTATTAAACTGACTATAGGACTAACCTAACAAACCTCTCCTCAGAACAGACTCTGCATACCTGAAAGCAACCCAGTGAGCATTCTCTGGACTGTCTCCAGTGCCAGTATATCTTTCATTTGGTAATAGAATTAAAACTGTTCACAGTATTCCAGGTGACATCTAACTGGTATCTTGTATAGTTGCAGCAAGACTTCCCTATTTTATTATTCCATTCCCTTTGAAATTAAGGCCAGTATTCCATTTGCCTTCCCTATTACCCACTGAACCTGGATGCTTGATTTTTGTGATTCATGTATGAAGATGCCAAATCCTTTCTGTAGTCTCTCCACTTAAATAACATGCAGTTATCCTATTCCTTCTGCTAAAGTGCACTACCTCACATGTTCTCACATTTTATTCCAAGTGCTTAATTTTTGTCCGTTTGCTTAACCTGTTTATATCCATCCAACACCCTTGGCGTCAAAGTGGTGTGGAGTAAGGATGGAAATCTTTTGAGAGACAGTAAACACCAGCCTTTGGGGAGAACATTTCAAAGAACTGTTGAAGTATCATACAATCGGCAATGAGGATGTTAATTTAGTTTTGTGCGAGTTAGTTTTTTTTATTGTCACAGCTAGGGCGATACAGTGAAAAGTGTTTTGTCGCTGCAATCCGGCACAATTTTGAGGTATAAAAGAATAAAAAGAAAGTACTCAAATAGAGTTCATCTGCATTGACGGGTCCCAAACATGGCTGTAGTACCCTGCTCCGGACGGACTGCAGGCAGGAGTTTCCAATCTGCCGTCGCTGCGGCTGACACCTTGCCGCCAATTCCAGGAATCCACGCATCGGGCCCACAAATCCGGAAGTCCCTGCTCCAGTCAGACTGCTCCAGCATCACCATGACATCAGGAAGATGAAGAAAAGAAGAAAAACGAAAGAGAATGCGGCCAGCCTGGAGCGGATGGGCCTATTGTGCCACAGCTGCTGTTTTGAATAGCTGGGACAACTCTCCCCTCCACGCTGCAGAGCCCGCTGTCCTCTCCCCAGCATTGAGGCAGCAATTCAATTCGAGCACCTAGTGATGAGAGTCTTCAATGATCATGACATCCGTGCTGTTACTAAGAGCCTTGTGTATCAGGCAGTCATCTTTCTGACTGTTCTGTGTGGTTCTGGAACATGGGCTACATATAATTACCACCTCCAGGCCCTTAAGAAGTACCGCTAATGCTGTGTTGAAGCTTATTCTCCACATCAGCTGGGAGGACAAGTGTGCTAACAACAAGCAGCCAAATGGCACCAGCATTGGGGTCAAACTGATGCTGCTGGGCTGGCCACAAGTTTAAGTCCCAACTACCAAAGCAAATCATCTTTTCCTCCATTCAAGGAAAACACTAGAATGAGAGGGGCACAATGGAAGCATTTCAAAGACTCCTTGAAGGCTTTTTTTTTTCAAAAAATGCAACATTGATGTAAGCGCATGGGAGACCCACAGTCAGAAGAAACGGACTTGGACAAAGTTCCTGTATGAAGGGTCATAATTTTTTTTGATAGCATCCGTTCTCTGGAAAATGAACCAAAGACAGTAATGCCCAGAACCAGTTCTGCCTTCCAGAAGACCTGCCAGATGTGTGGTGGGTAATGCGGCTCAAGGATGGAGCTCGTCAGCCATAGAAGAACCCATTGGGCCAGAGACACAGAATTTGCTGGGTCGACAATCATCCTCTTTAACGAGTGACTACTAATGATAACTATATACCTCTGCAGTCTCCCATTGTGTCATCGTCGCCACTTGCCGTTCCCACCTTTTTGTGTGATATACAAATCTGCCAATGATTCATACACGTTTATCATTGGTATCATTTGTATATTGTTTGTTAATCCAGTTGTGAATTATGGTGATGAATTAAACCACTCACTGGAGGTGGCAGCTCCACAAATATCATCCTCCTCAACAATGGGACAATCCAGCATACCATTGCAAAAGATAATGCTGAAGCATTTGTGATGATCCATCAGTGCTGTCGATTCACTGTGTAATGCAGTGGCAGTAGATATGACAGCTGCACAAAACTATCATGAATTGAGAATTAATGAGCTCATTACTTATTCTCTGGGAAATGTCACAATGACGTTTGGAGCTACTTTCCTTGAGCTGAGCTTCAGTTGTATAGCTGAGAGTAAAACCAGTTTCAGACATCACTGAATCTGTATAGAAATGAATAAGATAGACCAATAGCTTGGAAAAAATCAATTTTGAAACTGTTTCAACCAAACTGTAAAAGAAGGAAGGATTGGAGTCATAGAATAATACAATACTGAAGGGGCCATTCTGCCCGTTGTACCTAATGCAGGCTGTGGTAAAACTGGCCAATTAGGGAATGATTTCTGACAAAATTCATGTTTGACAGCAGGTTAGAGAATCTCTGAATTGCAAGCTCCTTCTTCACAGCTGATTTACCACAAGGAGAGTTCCTCTTTTATAAATCTCATGACCGTTGGTAGCATGGAGAGTTTTTTTTAAAATTCATTCATGGCATGAGGGCATTGCTGGCCAGGCAGCATTTATTGCCCATCCCTAAATGCTTAGACGGCAGTTGAGTTAACCAAATTGCTGTGGGTCTGGAGTCACATGGAGGCCAGACCAGGTAAGGATGGCAGTTTCCTCACCTAAATGACATTAGTGAACCAGATAGGCTTTTCCAACAATTGACAATGGATTCACGGTCATCATTAGACTCCTTACTTCCAGGTGTCTATTGGATTCAAATTCCACCATCTGCCATGCCGGGATTCAAACCTGGGTCCCCAGAATGTCTCTCGGTCTCCGGATTAACAGTCCAGTGATACCACTAGGCCATTGCCTCCCCTCTTTTCTTGTAACTTTTCAACTAGTCAAAGTTACTTGCACACTATTGTAGTTTGCATCAGGCTCTAGTGTTCTGCTGGGCAGTAAAATCTCTACTCAAAATCCATCATTGGCTGGATCCATGGCTGTAGCACGAGCTTGGGACCGTTTCCCACTTCTCCTGCAGCTTAAGCATGAAGTTTAGTTTAAAGGAGCAAAAACTTAAAAGTTGGAAGGTTTCAGTCTGAAAGGGTTATTCAATTTTTTTAAAAACTGACTTGCAAGTGACTTTAGATGTGAAAATGAATAATGTCTATGGAACTGTTCAGTGTGTCTTTATTGGTTGATTTTTAAATTGTAATAATTATGGCAATACTCACTTCTCAGACGTTTGAGACAATTAATTTGATTTGGTCGGTTGAAGTGCAATGTGAGATCTGGTCTTATCACCACAAACTCAAATCAATTGTTACTTCTGCCAAATAGCTACAGTGAAAATTAGCACATACTCTTTTCTGCATACAGATGCTGGATTCAGTCTACCCTGGTAACTGCCAGCAATGACCATTGTGGAATTTCCAGGACACTTGTATTGATGTCTGCAGGTCTCATTAATTTGATTTGATTTTATTTATTGTCACATGTACCTTGTTATTTACTGTATTTTGCTTAGTGTTGCCACACTCTGGTGCCATCTTAAAATACACAAAAAATAAACCAAAACATAGAATATGAAGGGAGAAAAATAAAGAAATAGTGTCCAACTTTACAGTCCTCCTTGTTAAATACTCGGTCATGGGCCTGGTGGCCAGGTATGAGACCCATTTGCCACGCTGCCACTGGAATGAAACTCGCCACTTTTCGGCACCATCTTTCCTCCACTGATGCCCTCCCCTCTGTGTCCTCACTGGACCTCGCTGATGTTGCTGGTTACTGCACCGGCCTAAACTCGATTCTTCCACCGCCACGAATCTGCTTCGGACCCACCTCGCTGATGCCATCAGGTGCTGTGCTGGGCCCAAACCCGCATCAGCAGTGACCACCTCCATGAATCTGTGCTGGGTGCAGACACTGCTGGCAGCCCTCCAATGCAGCAGCCATGAGTTGATGCTATGATCACCTTGCCGATACAAAAGCTGCTGAGGCTCGAACTCCCCTTTGCTGCCACCATGAGCCTGCACTGCTGGGCCCACTCGAGCCTGCCCTGCATTTCAAGTCTTTGAATATTTTTAAGGTAGCGGTAGTTACATTCTTATTAAGCAAGGGGGGAGGTGGTGGCAAGTTGAGGTAGGCAGGAATGTATATTCAAGTTTACAATCGGATCTTCCAAGATATCATTGAATGATAGAGCAGCCTCTGGTCTGAATGGCCTGCATCTCCTAATTGATAACATCTCTAGGTCAAAATGTTCAAGTTAGATTGGAAGTGTTCATGATATAAACTGGTGGAGTGCTGAATTTCCCACACTCCTGACCTTTTGGATAAGACATTGAGTTTCTCAATAGATGGATATTGAGATCCCTGGGCTCCACTAAAAGTTATGGGCTATTTTGATCATGTCCTATTTAATTTTTCTATCAAGCGACGAAAGTAAATGCTTAATGCACTTCTGCTTGCATCATGCTTGAACTGCCAACAAGCAGTCAATAAATGGGTCAAAAGTTACATTTTTCTAAACTAGTTGAAAGTTATGTGCGAGTATACTGATGACCCAAACAATGCAACAAGAAGTACAGTATTTGTATGTTGCTCAGGCTGTTCCAAAATGATGATAACTCTGATCGCAGTTTCCAGCAGCTATGAACAAACCTTCAAATGTTATGCAGGTGTTGACATCATGGATGTAGATGGGAACAAAACTGCTCCCCCATTAGCTGTCTACACCTCGCAACAGGATTGTTTAAAACTAAACTAATAATTCCTGATTTGATTAATCTGATATTAATCATTTCTGACGGTAAACAGGAGACTCCTATCTACCCGATTTTGCTTTTTTTATTGACTTTGTTATTGAGAACTTACATTTCTGCTGTTTTACTGAACTGAGAAGGAATTTCTTCACCCAGAGGGTTGTTAATCTATGGAATTCCTTGCCCAGTGAAGTAGTTGACGCTACTTCAGTAAACGCTTTTTAAAAAAAAATAGTAGATTTTTTTTGAACAATAAAGGAATTAAGGGATACGGTGAGAACACGGGTAAGTGGATCTGAGTCCACGAAAGGATCAGCCATGATCTTATTGAATGGCGGAGCAGGCTCGAAGGGCCAGACGGCCTACTCCTGCTCCTAGTTCTTGTGTTCTTGAGGAACAGAAGTGGTCTCTATCCCCAGTGTCCAAAATTGCATACGTTGTTTAACATTCCAACAGCTTTTCTCAAGCACTCAATTTGAGCCTAATAGAAGTTTTTTTTTTTTATTTTGTTTAAAGTTTCAGGAGATTTGTAACAAAGATGTGATCGTAGTTGCAGCTACAAATCGGCCAGACCTAATCGATGATGCTTTGTTGCGACCTGGAAGATTTGACCAAATCATCTCTGTTCCATCTCCAGATGAAAATGTAAGTTTGGGTTTGAAGTTAATCACTGACACCCTATTACTGTGCACTTTGGTGCCGAGGCCTCTGTTAGTAAGCAGATACTACCTATACTCTGGAGCTTTCAGCTGTATTCATTTTTGTCACAAAGCAACAAAACCTGCTCATAAGAAAAACTTGTATTTAAAACAGAGCCCTTCAAGGCACCCAAGACATCCTAAATTACTCTGCATTGGAGTGTAGTCACTGTTGAAATGCAGCAAGGGAAAAAAGAGGGAGAAGATAAACTTTGAGGATAAGCTTGCAAGTAGTATCAAGGCAGACAGCAACAGCTTCTTTAAATAATATAAAAAGGAAAAGAGAAATCGAATTGAACCTAAGCCCCTCAGAAGCTGGAGCTGGGAAAATATAAGTCCCCTAAACCTGAAGGTATACATCCTAGGATATTAAAGGAAGTAGCTACAGAGATAGTGGATGCACTGTTGTAATCGTCCAATCCTTAGATTTTGAAAATGTCCTAGAGGATTGGAAATCTGCCAGTGTAACACCTTTATTTGAGAAAGGGAAGGAGACCAAAGAAAGATAACTATAGGCCAGTTAGTTTAACGTCAGTTGCTGGGAAAAATATCTACTATAAAGGACATAATAGAATTGCAATACATGATCGAGTGGAGTTAGCATGGCTTCATGAAGGAGAAATCCTACCTGAGAAATTTGAGAATTTTTTGTGGGGGTAACAAGCAGGATAGATAAAAGGAAACCAGAGGAGATGATGTATTTGGGTCTCCAGGTGTTTTGGTAGGGTCTCACGCCTCAAGCTAGTTCAAAGGGGTTAAAATACGAACACCACCAGAACATGGATAGAGGATTGGCTAATGAGAAGATAGTTGGGATTGGGGCCCATTTTCTGGTAACTAGTGGTGTGCCACAGGGGCCACAATTATTTACGATATTTATTAACTTGGATGAGGAAAGTGAATGTACTATAACCAAATTCGTGGATTACACAATAGATGGGATGGCAAGTGATGATGAAACAATGAGCCTGCAGAAGGGTAAAGACAGGTTGAGTGGGGAGAAACTCGGCGAATGGAATACAATAAGGGCAAACATGAGGTTATGCACATTCACCGAATAGAGGAGCTGAGTATTATTTACTTGGAGAAGGACTGCAGAATGCTACAGAACTGAGGGATTTTTTAATTCACTGTGCAATGTGGGTGTCACTGGCTGGGCCAGCATTTATTGTCAATCCCTAGTTGCCCCCTTGAGAAGGTGGTGGTGAGCTGCCACCTTGAACAGCTGCAATCCATGTGCTGTATGTAAACTCACAATGTCCTTGGGGAGGGAATTCCAGGATTTTTACCCAGCAGACCGAAGAATTGGTGATATACAGCAAACTTTGTTAACCAGCACACTCGATAAACTGGCAAAAATTACATACATTAAATATCAGAAGCTTACTGTATTATCAAAATCTCCGTGATGTCTGAGTAGTCAGTTGAGGATGTGAGTGAGAAGACTCTCTGCCTGTTAGATTTATTTAAAGCAGCTTTGCAGTATTAATGAAGTGATTTATTCTATAAGTAAAGTATAACAGTGATGTGTATACCCCCTGCATTCAGTTTCTAGACCGAGTGCCTTTTTACATTAATTATGTGGACCTCTCGATCAATCTGCAAACTTCTGGTCCCATAGGTGCCAGTTAATAAAATGTTTCACTGCATTTCCAAGTCAGGATAGCAAGTGGCTCAGGGACCTTGCATTTGCTGTTACCATGAATCTGCTGCCCTTCCAGATGGAAAAGATTGTGGATTTCGAAGGTGCTGACTTGAGTCTTTTGGTGAATTTCTGCTAATGAGGGAATGAATGTTTGTGAATGTGGTGCCAAACAAGTGGGCTCCTTTGGCCTGGATGGTATCAAGTTTCGTGAGTGTTGTTGGAGCTGCACCCATCTAGACAAGTTAGAAATATTCCATCCCCCACTCCTGACTTGTGCCTTGTAGATAGTGAGCAGGCTTTGGGGAGTTTCTGGTCAATGATAACCCACAGAAAGCTGATAATAGGGTATAAAGTGATGGTAACGCCATTGAATGTCAAGGAATGGTGGTTAGATTGTCTCTTATTGTGATGGTCACAGCCTGGCATTTGTGTGGCGCGAATGTTACTTGCCACTTGTCAGCCCAAGCCTGGATATTGTCCAGATCTTAGTGCATTTGAACATGAACTGCCTCAGTATCTGAGGAGTTGCGAATGGTGCTGAACACTGCAATGATTGGCAAACATCCCCACTTCTGACCTTGTGGAGCAAAGTTCATTGAAGCAGCTGAAGATGGTTGGGCCTAGGACACTACTGTGAAGGACTCCTGCAGAGATGTCCTGGAGCTGAGATGAGTGACCAACAACCACCACAACCATTTTTCTACATTTCAGGTATGAATCCAACTCTCAAACTTTGTCCCCAGTTCCAATTTTGCTAGGGCTTCTTAATGCCGCAATCAGTTGAACGCAGCCTTGTTGTCAAGGGCTGTCACACTCTCCTCACGTCTGGAATTCACCTCTCTTGTTCATGTTTGCACCAAGGCTGTAATGAGGTCAGGAGCTGAGTGGGCCTGATGCAACCCAAACTGGGCATCAGTAAGCAAGTTATTGCTAAGTAGGTGCTGCTTGATAGCACTGTTGATGACATCTTCCATCACTTTAATCGAGAGTAAATGGAGAGGTGATAATTGGTCGTGTTGGATTGGTCCTGCTTTGTGTATGAACGTAACAGGGCAATTTTTCCACATTGTTAGGCAGATGCCAGTGTTGTAACTGTACAGGAACAGCTTGGCTAGGGGATTGGCAAGTTCTAGAGCACAAATCTTCCATACTATTGCCAGAAGGTTGTCAGGGCCCATAGCTTTAGCAGTATCCAGTGTATCCAACCATTTCTTGTTATCACGTGGGCCTTGGGGACTGGTGGAGGAGGCCAAGAATGGTCATTCACTTGGCATTTCTAGCTGAAGGTTGCTGTGAATGCTTCAGTTTTATCTTTTGCACTGATACATTGTCCTCCTCCCCTCATTCAGGATGGGGATATTTGTATAGATTCCTCCTCCAGTAAGTTGTTGAATTGTCCACACCATTCATGACTGGATGTGGCAGGATTGCAGAGCCTTTGTCTAATCCATTGCTTGTGAGATCACTCAGTTCTCACTGTTCATGCTGTTTGACATGCAAGTAGTCCTGTTCGGTAGCTTCACCGGGTTGATACTTCATTTTTAGGTATTCCTGGTGCTGCTCCTGGAATGCCCTTCTGTGCTCTCCATTGAACCAGGGTTGACCCCTTGACTTGATAATGGTTGAGTGGAGTTTATGCTGGGCTATGAGGTTTTTAATTGGTAGAAAAGGATTCTGCTACTGTTAGTTCATAGTGCATCTAAGGTGTCCAATCTTAAGTTGCTTAGATCTGTTTTGAAGTCTGTCCCATTTAGCATGGTGATACTGCTACACATCACAATGGAGTGTTTTCTCAATGTTAAAATAGGACTTTGTTTCCACAAGGACTGTGGTGGTCACTTTAATGGATACTGATGTGGACAGATGCATCTGCAGGTGGCAGATTGGCACAGATAAGATCAAGTATATTTTTCTTTTCAGTTAGCTCCCTTAATAACGGAGAAGAATTCTGGGAGAAGTTGGCTTGCTCACCATGACTGAGGAGGAGATCGGGAATGACCCAGTGTCATGGGGTCCAGACTCAATATTAAGGAACCTCCAGGGCAACTCCCTCCTGACTGTATACCACTGTGCTGCTACTTCTGTTGGGGTTGTCCTGCCAATAGGACAGGACGTGTCCAGGGATGGGGATGGTGGTGTCTGGGACATTGTTTGTAAGGTCTGAGTCCATGACTGTGTCAGGTTGTTGCTTGACTTGTCTGAGAAACAGATCTCTCAATTTTAGCACTAGGCTCCAGATGTTAGTGAGGAGGACTTTGCAGGGTCAACGGGGCTGTTTCTGCTGTTGTCTTTTCCGGTGGTCCTTCAGTTTTTTGTTTCTTTGAGACATTGCGATTTACACAACTGAGTGTCTTGTCAGTCACATTGCTTTAACACTGGAGCACATGTAGGCAAGGCCAGTTAACAATAGCAGACTTACTTCCCTCAATTACATTAGTCAAACAGATGGGTTTTTCCAACAATCATTTTGTGTTCCTCAGTAGATTCTTAATTCCAGACATTTTTTATTGAATTCAAATTCCACCACCTGCCGTGGTGTGATTTGAACCTGGGTCCCCAGAGCATTAGCTGATTCATAGTCTCACCATGATGAGTCCTTGTCCACAAATTGTGAAAGGCCAGCATTCAAGTTCAGGTAATGGGGAAAGCAAAGAGAATGGAGTTTAACAGTGGGGAGGTTTTGTTAAAACTACACAACACACTATTCAGACCATAGCTGGAATATTGAGAACAGTTTGTCCTCTTATCTTTGGAAAGATTTACTGGCATTGGAGGCAGTCCAGGGAAGGTTCACTAGGCTGATACCAGATATGGCAGGATTGTCATATTAGCAGAGGTTGAGTAGATTGGGCCTCTACTACTATTCCATATGAAAGAATGAGAAATGACCTTCTTGAAACGTACAAGATTCTCGGGACTTGACAGGGTAGACGCAGAAAGATTGTTTCTCCTTTTGGGAGAGTTTGGGACCAGAGAACGTAATCTCATAATAAGGGATCACACATCCCAAACATACCTTTCCAAGTAAAGCAACACTTCACCTGCACTTCCCAGAATCTAGTCTACTGCATTCACTGTTCACCACGTGGTCTCCTCTACACTGGGGAAATGAAGCGTAGACTTGGCAACCGCTTCACAGAACATCTACGTTCTGCTCGCAAAAAAGACCCTGAACTACCTGTTGCCTGCCACTTCAACGTACCACCCTGTTCCCTGGCCAACGTCTGACTCTGGCTTGCTGCAGTGTTCCAGCGAAGCCCAACGCACGCTGGAGGAACAACACCTCATTTTCCGCTTGGGGAGATTACAGCCCTCCGGACTCAGTATTGAGTTCAATAATTTTAGGGCCTAAACTCTTCCATGTCCCAGCCCCTATCCCACACACCAGGCCTTGTTACCACATAGCCTGCCACTATACACCTGCTGTTAGTCACTAACAGTCCCCATTAACAACTCTTCACCCTCCCAGCCTGATCGTTAACAACTCCTTTATCTGTCAAATTGTCTTTCTCTCTCTTAGGGCTCTATCCTATCGTTTACTCCCTACCCCACCCACCTCCCTATTTTCTGCATATAAACTGACATTTTCCCAGCTACCATCAGTTCTGAGGAAGGGTCACCGGACCTGAAACACTAACTGTTTTTTTCCTTCACAGATGCTGCTAGACCTGCTGAGCTTTTCCAGCAACTTTGTTTTTGTTCACACATTTAAAACAGGATGCGAATTTTTGAGTTATGAATAAATGGAATTCTTTACCATGGAGAGCTGATGAGGCTGGGTCATTAAGCATATTTAGGGTTGACATAGATTGTTAATTAATAAGGGAATAAATGATTGGGGGGCGGGAGTAGGGAAGGCAGGAAAGTGGAGTTGAGGATTATCAAATCAGCCATGACCTCATTGAATGGCAAAGCAGACTTGGTGGACTGAATGGCCCACTTTTGCTCTTGCATGTTATGGTCCTTTTAAGAAGCAGTGCTGTGTGTCAGTGGTCTTAATAATCCGGAGACCCAGGCTAATGCTGTTACAAAGCTTCAAATCCCCACCACATGGTGAAATTTGAATTTTTAATTCCAGATGTATTAATTTAACTTGTTTACTGGAGACCATGAAATCATTGTCGATTAGTGTAAAAGCCTATTTGATTCACTTCAGGGAAGGAAACTTGCCATCCTTACCTCGCCTGCATGTCTCTCCAGATCCACAGTAATGTGATTGATTCTTAACTGCCCTCTACAGTGGCCTAGCAAGTATCTCAGAGTCATAGTTGTGCATCACGAAACAGACTCTTTGGTCCAACCCGTCCATGCTGACCAGATGTCTAAATTAATCTTTTCCCATTTGCCAGCCTTTGGCCCATATCCCTCTAAACCCTTCCTACTCATGTGCATCCAGATATCTCTTAAATGTTGTAATTGTACCAGCCTCCTCCACTTCCTCTGGCAGCTCATTCCATACACACACCATCCTATGTGTGAAAAAGCTGCCCCTTAGGTCCCTTTTTAAATCTTTCCCCTCTCACCTTAAACCTATGGCCCCTAGCTTTGGATTCCCCCACACCAGGGGCAAAAGGCCTTGGCTATTCACCCTATCCATGTCCCACATGATTTTATAAACGTTTATAAGGTCACTCCTCAGCCTTCAAAGCTCCAGGGAAAATAGACCCAACCTATTCAACCACTCCCTATAGCTCAGACCCTCCAACCCTGTCAACATCCTTGTAAACTTTTTCTGAACCGTTTCAAGTTTCACAACATCCTACAGCAGGGATAGCAGAACTGAACACAGTATTCCAATCATGGCCTAACCAATGTCCTGTACAGCTGCTACATGACCTCCCAACTCCAATACTCAATGCACTGACCAATAAAGGCAAGTATACCAAACATGTTCTTCACTCTCCTATCTACCTGTGACTCCATTTGCAAAGAACCGTGAACCTGCACTCCAAGATCTTTGTTCAGCAACACTCCCCAGGATCGTGCGATTATTGTATAAGTCCTGCCCTGATTTGCCTTTCCAAAATGCAGCACCTCACATTTAACTGAATTAAACTCCATCTGCCACTCCTCGGCCCAAAGGCCCTTCTGATCAAGATCCCATTGTACTCTGAGGTAACCTTCTTCGCTGTCCACTACATCTCCAATTTTGGTGTCATCTGCAAACTTACTAACCATACCTCCTGTGTTCATATTCAAATAATTTGTCAATGCCAAAGAGCAGTGGACCCAGCACCGATCCTTGTGGCACACCGCTGGTTAAAGGCGTCCAGTCTGAAAGCAACCCTCCACCACCACCACCACCTTCTACTTTTGAGCCAGTTCTGTATCCAGATGTCTAGTTCTCCCTGTATTCCATGTGATCCAACCTTGCTAACCAGTTCTACCATGCGGAACCTTGTCAAATGTTTTACTGAAGTCCATCTAGATCACGTTCACCACCCTGCCTTCATCAATCCTCTTCATTACTTTGTGAAGTTTGTGAGACGTAGTTTCCCAAGCATAGCCATGTTGCCTGCCTTGTATCAAAACAAAGAAAACAAAAGGAATGAAGACCAGACAGGCCACCTGGCATAATGCTAAGAAATGGAAATGACCACATTCTACTCTGGCCTGCCATCTCAGTGAATCACAGTCCTCCTCAGTATCATTTGAGGGCAAAATAGACCTCATTAGACATGCAACAACCTGATGTTGTGTAGGCTAAAATGGCATTAATATGAATTGGTCCCAGTTTGTCACTCATCGCTTGGCTATGCTGTCCCATCAGGATGGCAGATTCAGCAGAGCAGTGGCATACAGTCAAGAGGTACACTGTGTCCATACACCCCAAGGATTGCTGGAGTTAGAGACAGCTCATCACCACGACTGTGAGGACATTTAGGAATGGGTGATAAATGCAGGCCCAGCCAGCGATACTCTCATCTCATGAGCAATTCTTTTTAAACATTGCATACCAAACCTCTGCAAACAGCAATGTGAGAATGACCAGATAATCTGTTCTTTGCTTGTACTCCTTAGAAAATGTTTGTTTTCTGAAGCAACCATTTGTGTATGTTCTGCTTAGTAACAATGTTTTTTTTAACACAGACCAGACTTTCCATACTAAGGATTTGTACTTCCAAAACTCCACTGGATGATGTGTCATTGGGGGGACTGGCAGCTGAGACAGCTGGCTTTACTGGAGCAGATATACAAAATTTATGCAAAGAGGTGAGTGAAGTGTTTGTCTGAGATTGGCTGACTCTTGGTGCAGGAATCCAAAGATCTGGATTTGTTCATGCTGTCCTGTCAGCAGTTAGTGACAGATTAATACTGGGCCTCAGGATTGAATGTGACTGTCACAGGGTTTAAAACTGAAAAAGAAGCATTGTGTAGAAATGCACTCACTTTGAGTGCTTTGGAGTTTGAAAGTCATGAAAACATGGATTGATTATGCCACCTTTTGAGGTGATGCTCATCCAGGCGACAGTATTACACCTATTACCTCAGTAAAGGCTATGACAAAATTCAACTATAGTCTCCAGAACTTACCGCTCCCCTTGCCAAACTGATCTGGTACAGCGATGCTCTGTTCATCTACATGACTATATGGAAAATTGCCTGGGTGCATCCTGTACATGAAATTCAGGCAAATTATCACCCATCAGACTAAACCTGATCATCAGTAAAGTGATGGAAGCATGTTATCAGCAGTGCTATCAAGCAGCTCTTGCTAAGCAATAACCTGTTTGTTGCCCATTTTGGGTTCTGCCGGGGCCACTTGGTTCAAACATGGACAAAAGAGCTAAAGTGGTGAGGTGAGAGTGACAGCCCTCAGCATCAAGGCTGTATTTGACTAAGTAGGGCATCAAGGAGCCCCAGCAAAACTGGGATTAATAGGAATTGAGGGGGGGGTCAGCAGCAAACTGTCCTGTGGTTAGAGTCCTCCCTTACACACTGGAAGATGGCTGTGGTTGTTGGAGGTCAGTCATCCCATCTCTGGGACGTCCCTGCAGGAGTTCCTCATGGTAGTGTCCTAGGCCTAACCATCCTCAGCTGCTTAACCAATGACCTTCCCTCCATCATAAAGTCAGAAGTTGAACTGTTCGCCTAAGATTGCTCAATATTCAGCACCACTCAACTCGTCAGATACTGAAGTAGTCAGTGTTTAAATGCAACAAAATCTGGACAATATCCAGACTTGAACTGAAAAGTGATAAGTAACATTACTCTCTCACAAATATCAGCCAATAACAATCTCCAGTAAGACAATCTATCCACTGCCTCTTGACATTCAGTAGTGTTACCACCACTGAATCCCCCACTATCAATATCCTGGGGATTACCATTGACCAGAAACTCACTGGGCTCACCATATAAACACTGGCTACTGGAGCAAGTCACAGGCTATGAATACTGCAGCGATTAACTCACCTCCTGACTCGCCAAAGCCTGGCTGCCATCTACAATGCACAAGTTAGGAGTATAATGGGAAATTCCCCACTTTCCCAGATTGGTGCAGCTCCAACAATACTTGAAGTTTGATACCATCCAGGACAAAGCAGCCCTCTTGGTGCCACATTCAGAAATATCCACTGTCTCCACCACTGATGCTCAGTAGCAGCATTGTGTACTAGCTACAAGATACACTGCAAAAATTTGCCAAAGATCCTTAGCACCTTCCAAACCCACAACCACTCTGTTCTAGAAGAATAGAGGCAGCAGACAATGGGAACACCACTGAGCAAGTTCTCCTTTAAGCCACTGATCATTCTGACTTGGAAATAAATCACTGTTCCTTCACTGTCACTGCATCAAAATCCTGAATTCCCTCCCTAACAGCACCAAGACTATAAGGTATAGGAGCAGAATTAGGCCATTCGATCAGGGCTGATATTGTTTCTCAATCCCGTTGTCCTGCCGCCTTCCATAACGTTTGATCCTCTTACTAATCAAGAACCTATCTCTGTCTTAAAGACACTCTATGATTTGGCCTCCATGGTATTCTGTGGGCAGTGAGTTTCACAGATTCACTGCTGTCTAGGTAAAGAAATTCCTACTCCCCTCCAGCTCTCTTGTCCCTTCACTTTGAGGCTGTGCCCTTGTGTCCTAGTCTGTCCCACTGCTGGTGACATTTTCTCCACATCCGTTCTTTCCAGGGTGATTAGTATTCTGTATGTTTTAATGAGATCCTTTTCCCCCACCCCAACCTCGTGCTTGTAAATTCCGTCGAGTATCAGAGACCTCAACTGCTTCTTGTATGATAAGCCCCTTCAGCCAGGATCATTCTAGTAAACTTTCTTTGGACCCCTTCAAAGGCCAGTACATCCTTCCTTAGGTACGTGACCCAAAATTGCTCACAATACTCCAAATGTGATCTGACCAGAATCTTACAGGCTCAGCAGTACGTCCCTGCTCTTGCATTCCAGCTCCCTAGAAATGAATGCTAATATTGCATTTAACTTCCTAACTGCAATTGAGCCTGTATGTTAACCTTAACAGGATCCTGAAACTAGGATTCCTAAATCCCTTTATTTCAGACTTCTGAAGCCTTTCTCTGTTAGGAAGAAAAAGTATAGATTACTTTCTGACAATGTGTAAACTCACACTTTTCCACATTGTGTTCCATCTGCCACTTCTTTGCTCACTCTCATAGCCTGTCCAAGTCCTTCTGCAGCCTCCCTACTTCCTCAACACTACCTGTCCCTCCATCTGTCTTTATATCAGCTGCAGATTTAGCAATAATGCCCTGAGTTTCTTTGTCCAGATCATTAATGTATAACGTGGTTCCAACACTGACCTGTGCAGCACTGGCTGCCATCCTGAAAAAGACCCCTTTATTCCCACACTCTGCCTTCTGCCAGTCGGCCAATCTCTATCCATGCCATGACCATGCCCCTAACACCATGGGCTGTCATCTTATTTAGCAGCCTTCTGTGTAGCACCTGGTCAGAGGCCTTCTGGAAATCCAAATAGATCATATCCACTGGTTGTCCTTTGGCTAACTTGCTCATTACCTCAAAGAATTCAAACGGATTTGTCAGGCATGACCTCCCTTTGAAGTCAGGCTGACTCAGCCCTATTTTACCACGCTCTTTCAAGTACTCTGTAATCTCATCCTTAGTAATGGACTCTCAAATCTTACCAACAACAGAGATCAGGTTATCTGGCCTATAATTTCCCATCTTCTGCCTCCTTCCCACCCTTCTGACATGTGCTATTAGATTAGCCATTTTCCAGTCCTCTGGGACTCTTCCTGACCCCAGTGTTTGCTGAAAGATCACCACCAATGCCTCTGCAATCTCCTTCGTATCTCCTTCAGAAACCCTGGGTTTTAGTCCATTGTATCCAGGAATTTATCTGTCTTCAGCTTCCCCCACACCTTCTCCTCCATGATGGCCACAACACTAGCCTCTGCCTCGAGACTCTCGTGAAGTTCTGGTATACTACTGCTGTCTTTAGCAAGATGCAAAGTATCTGTTCATTCCTTTGCCATTTCTTTGTTCCCTATTACCAGTTTTCCAACAAAAATTGATTTTTGCGTCTACATACAGCACCTGAACTGCAGTGGTTCAAGAAGGCAACTCCACTCCCTCAAGGATAACTAGGGATAGGTAATCAATGGCCACGTCCCACAAGTGAAGAGAAAATACTCAGCTTAAACTAAATTGACCTTAAATTCTACTCTGTGCTGAAGGAATGGGCAGGTGTCAGGCTTTGTCTTGTGCCTTGTCTCTATTGTCACTTTTCAACTGAAGCTTTTTGTTTTATTGCTTGTTCTCCACAGGCTGCTTTGCTGGCTCTTCAAGAAAATGGACTGGACGTTGCAACTGTGAAACATGAGCACTTTCTCAAATGTCTTCAGAGTTTAAAACCCTCTTTAAGTGGCCAGTAGTTGCACTTCTATCACCATTTATTTTCTACCGTGGCTCAGGCGATAATGTGATTTTCATTAGAGTCAAGGACTATCTAATAATTCCATTAAGGCTGAAGAACCAAAATAGGTAGAAATGTAATTATATATGTAAATGCATATTTTCATTCAGTTGAGTCTCTTGAAAATCAATAAACTGTAATATGTGTCCCTCTGATTAACAAATATGAACTGCAGCAGTTCAAGAAGGTAACTCATTACCACCATCCACAGTGCAACTAAGACCAGGCAATAAATGCTGACCCTGCTGCTGACTGTCACATGTCACATGCGTAAAGGCATCTACAGCACAAACATGACCTATTATAGCCAAGATGGAGAGGGTCCAACCTGCTGTGATTATTTATTTAATGTAAGATGAGAATATTTGATCATAGTCATCATCAGTGAATGAGTATGAGAGGGTTTAGTATCAGCTTTATTGTGTTTTCCATTCCCTGATGTGTGCTGACCTTGTTATGAGTAGAGAATGTAAGTTCATCCCGTGATAACAATAGGATAATGAAGACTGCCAATGGTGGCATTTGATACGTGTGAACCTTCTGACTAGTTCTGTTGTTTTGAATTAATGGATCCAGCTGCATGCTAGAGATAATATTCCAAAGCGCACCCTGCTGTCAGCCCCATTCTGCAGAGAGAGGAGTTGAGAGAAGTGCCTGCCAGTTATGGAGCGATGAGTTTTTAAGTTTGTTTTTGATGGTAGATAAAAGATCTAACTGGGTTTAGGGGAAATGTAGCTGAGGGTTGTGTCCCTAGTTGTAGGGTGGAAGGAGTGAAAAAAGTGCAATCCAGAAAACGGTGTGTCATGTTGGCCACAGTGAAGGATCATAAGATTGGGGTAAACCTGCAGAGATGGGTTTCAGTTGATCAGTTTGGGAGAGAGAGGGTAGGGCTGATGGGCCATCAGAGAAGGATCAATTTCAAATGCTAGTTATACTGAGGTTAAAAGTTAGATTTTGTTTCGACTGTTAATGCCATACTCCATCTCCATCTTGTTGGATGCTTTGCAGTTTGTCACTTGAGCAACTAGTGGAACCCTTTCTCAGAACCAATTTCCCCTGCCCCCAAAATAGTGCACTGCTGTAGCAGTACAGAACTTGTTGCAGAATGGTGATTGGAACGTGTTTTCACTAATATCAGTGATTTAGCTCCTCAACCTTTCTTGCGAAAGACTCTTATCTTCTGACCACCACCTCTCTTCTCCCCCCCCCCCCCAACAACCCCCAACATCTTCTCCCCCC
>NC_063364.1:35261562-35265884 GCF_021869965.1 Rhincodon typus | reverse complement strand
ACAAACTCAATTTTCTTGCCCCTTTTGTAAATATTCTGTTTTGAAATTGCCAAGAAGATATGGAGAAAGCAGAAATCTCAGTGCAGCAACAAACTGTGCTGATCTAGTCTACAAATCAGAGCTTTATGTTGGACATGGAAACCAGAGGAAGCCCTTTAGCTCTGTTCACCATTCACTTGGATTGTGGTTGATTTGTGACCTGGCTGCATTTAACTAGCCTTTAACCTTGGTTTGTTGGGAGAGTAACCAAATTGGTATTTGCAAGTCCAGATAGGGAGGAGTAAAGCAAAGAATTGTGGGTGCTCGAAATCAAAAACAAATTGCTGGAGAAACTCAGTGGGTCTGACAGCAACTGTGGAGAGAAAGCAGTGTCAACTGTGCAGGTCCAGCGACTCTTCAGAAGGTGAAGACACTTCATCTGATGAAGAGTCACCAGACTCGAAACATTAACTTTGTTTTTTCTCCACAGATGCTACCAGACCAAGATAGGGAGAGAGGTTGAAATAAAGGAGGGGGTGGAGGTCACACCACTGGTCTAAGAAAACAGCCTGCTTTGAAGAGGGATGGTCAGAGAAAGCATCAAAATAAAGGAAGATAGAATAAACTGAGGGAAGAGAAAGCAGTAATTGCAAATCTGAGATTGTGGTGAAGACCACGAACTGTCATGAGGAGCTTGAAGGGCAGATATTAAGAAAACATGCTAAAAAATGAGTTAGGGTCCTAAGTAATTCCAGGCCAAAATTGGAGCAGAAAAATTGTCAGTTTGAAAGACTTTAATCAAGGGCAGAGAGCATAGATTTGATAAGAGAAGCTACAATCTGTGTGGCAAATGGAATTAATTCTGGATAAATGTGAGGTGATGCACTTGGGCAGGACAAATAAAGCAAGGGAATCCATGAGGATCAGAAGGCCCTTGCTGTGTATGTACACCAATCCCTTAAGATAGCAAAACAGATGGATAAAGTGATTACAAGGGTCAGTGGGATAATTGCCTTTATTAGCCGAGGCATAAAGAGTATGGAGATTATGCTGGAACTGTGTGTAATGTTGGTTAGGCTACAGCTAAAGTATTGTGTACGGTCCTGGAATTCACATTATAGGAGGAATGTGATTGAACTGGAGATGGTGCAGAGGAGATTTACGAGGATGTTGGTTGGGCTGGAGAGTTTATGAAGAGAGATTGGACAGACTCAAATTATTTTCCTTCAAGCAGAGGAAATTGAGGGTAGATATGATTGATGTGTATAAAATTATGAGGGGCATAGACGGGATAGAACAGAGACTTTTCCACTTGGTGCGGAATGAATGACTGAGGTATAGATTTATAGTAAGGGGCAGAAGATTTGAAGGGGATATGGGAAAAAACTTTTTCATCCAGAGAATGGTGGAATCTGGAACTCGCTGTTTGTAAGGATGGTCTAGGAAGAAACCCTCAACATTTAGAAGTTTTTAAATGTGCACTTGTAATGCCAAGTGTGGAATTGGGATTAGTTAGTTGTTTTTTTGAATGGTGCTTTTTCTGTGCTATGGATCTTGATGACTTTTTATATTGGATGACACTATGGACAGTGTGGTGTGGTCTACATGGATGTCAGCAAGGCTATTGAACATGGTCCCATGTTGTAGACCAGTCACAAAAATAAAGGGTTATGGCTAATGGATGTTGTTGGGACTAAAAGTTGAAAGTTCAGTGAGTTTCACTGGGCTTGCTCTTGTCTCCCCTGCTGTTTGTGGGGTAGCTTAAATGATTTAGACTAAATCCAGGGACCGTGATTCAGGAGGATTTTGCCAGACTGTAAAATATTAGTTCTGAGAAAAGATTGTAAACGCTGAGGTTGTTTTCTTAGTACTAGTGAAGCTCAGGGGATATTTAATTAAGATATATAAATGATGAGGGATTTGGAAATGATTTCCTTTAACAGAAGAGTCAACAGCCAGAGGACAAAGATTTAAAATAATCGGTATCAGGAATAAAAGAGTGAGAAATGTTTTCATGCAGAAGATGGAGCACTGAAACTCTGCCTGAGACGGTAATGTCATTGCATTTTAGAAACATTTGGATTTGCAGGTGAACGGCTGGAACCGACAGGGATATGGACCAAGATCTGAACAGTGGGAATACCTTCAATGTCATAAATATTTCTGTTTCTGATCAGCTGCAGCGAGGCCTGCTCTCTCTAACCTCAGCAATGTGATTTTTGCTGGATCTTTCGTTCATCAACCCTGCTCCAGCCAATTGGGAGGGACGTAGGATTCTTCTAGAAACCTTCTCGTTTCCTTCTAATCCTCTTGCTTCCAGTACGTGGTAAGATTCTGATGATTCGCAGCTTATATTGAGAGCTTTTTGCAACAAAGAATGGTACCTTCGCAGGTGAATAGTACAGGAGCTATCATTGTAAAACTGACCTTCCCAAATCCAAACTCTGAATAATAGAAAGTAAATAAAGTGATCAAACTACTGGACTGAATTAATTGATTCAGCAGAAATGAATAGTTTAACCATTTAGTTAAACAGATTTTGATGTAAATTGATTCGTTATCATTTGCTGTTTTCGCTGCTGACTTCAGTTGCATTTGTGTGGCGTTTTTCCCAGCCACTACTGGGTAAACGTTTCAACTCCAAAACAATAATAAAACACAATTACGTTTCACACGCTGAGAGAACCAGCAAATAGATTCTGTTTCTGTGCCTCCTGTCTTGTGTGTTTTACCTGCGCGATGTCTACCTGGCAATACATCTCTACTTCTTGTCTGTTCCTGTCTTGTCTCCATATATCTGTCGGCTTGTTTTATCTTTCTATGCCTCTAACTCTCCGTGTTTTCGTGTCTGTTTCTCTCTCTCGAACTCCCTGGCTGTGCCTGTTGTTTCCGTTTGGTTCTCACTTTTACTGTCTCACTATGTCTTGATGCCTGTGACCCCACCTCTGTCCCATCGTATGTTTCTCTCTCCGTGTGTTTCGTTGTCTCTCCTGTTGCTTTCGCTGTCTATGAACCTCTTTCTAACTCGATTATTGTCTATATCTGTGTTCCTCACTTTGTGTGACCCTCTGTCTGTGAGCCCCTCTTGTCTGCGTTTTGTGTTCCCCTGTCGTTTCTCTCTCCCTCTCTCTGTCAGTGTGTCTCTCCCTCTTTCCCTCCCACCCTCCCTCACCCACTCACACTCCTTACACCCGCCTCCCTCCCTCGGGGAGAAGGCAGCACAGTGATTTTCAGAAACATACGAGCCATGATGGAATGGTGGAGCAGATTCGATGGACCGAATGGTCCTATTCTGTTCCTATATCTGGGTCTTGTGCTCCTCCCTGAGCTGCACCTGTTTCCGCGTTGCCCTGCCATTCGTGGTGCGGCCAGCAGAGAGCGCAGCGAGACGGCTGGAGCGGCAGCTACTGCAGACTGAGGAAGCGCACGCCCTGCCCACTGCATCCTGCTACAGCTCAAACAACTTCAACCCTGACTGGGCTTTGGCTGCTTTCGTTTTTAAATAGGTACCGAACTAATGGGAAGATAGTGTGAAGGTAATCCGCACAAAATAGTGAAACTGAAGTCGATCTCCTGTTTTCTTGTTTCAGGAACCAGGGCACTGCGCCGAGTGAGTACAATGAGTTTTTTCAGTATGATGCGGAAAAGGAAAGAGGTGAGAATTTACTCCACATTCCGATCGATCACTTTTAATTTCTTTAACAAATATTTCCTCTCCATTGTCACCTTTATAAAATGTGTCAATTTATTCTTCTTCATCGATTTCATAACATTTCATTTTAAAAACCACACATTTTAGATATTTCCATTTGTTTTAATGTGACATAAAGAAATATTTTCCGAATCTGTTGAAGTCGTTAATTTAAAATAAAAGTTCCTGATTATCGTTCGGGGCAGTCGTTATTCAACGGACAGGATCCCAGGAACATTGTGACTTGCTGCGATATTGTTGCTGTCACACTGTCAGGGATATGAAATACCAAATGAAACTGCTAAAAGTGAGGGGTTACTGAGATCACTTCCCCATCGCATGTTCATGCCTCCCCTCCCCCACCAGGTGATTTCAAAAGGAGGGTTTGGTGGATATTTGAAGGAAACACACTTTTCGGTGCTGCAGCGCCAGAGCTGGGAAATGGGTTGTTCTACAGGGAGCCAGTATGGACTCGACGATGGAATGGCCTCCCTGTGCTTTATGGCTCTGGTGGTGATCACGGAGCGAAATCCCAATTTTTAAATTTCTGTTGCAATACGTTTTCGGAAAATTCACGTCAAAGTGGTTTGATGCAATGCTGTAAAATAAATCACTCTGTCTGTCTCTCTCTCTCCCTCTCCTCCCCCCCGCG
>NC_063364.1:35256074-35261462 GCF_021869965.1 Rhincodon typus | reverse complement strand
AAATCCTACTCCCTGGGAAAATGTGGACCCCAAGAAACCCCAGAAGGTATCCGTCCGTTCAATTTTGCTACTTTAAGGTGTTGATGCTGGGACTGAGACCATCGCAAAGTCTGATATTGCCCGGCTTTAGGCAAACAGCAGAGAGATTTGCAGGTAGCTTAGGGGACACACAGATGGAAGGGCTGGGGCAGGGATAGCTAACTGTGAGTCAGGACTGAATATTGCTGATTCACTGTCAGGGAAAAATACCAGCCCTGGCGCCCCTTCATTGAACAAGCTCCAGATCAAGGGTAAATGAGAATGCGAGGATCAGAACCCTGTCCCGGGATTCCTCCTGGATTCATCACCCTGCAGTAAGTTGGAGTTTCCCCGATCTCTCTCCGAGTGTCAATGCTAGGAAAAGTGAACACAGACAGTTCCAATGATGTCAAGGTCCGCACAGGAGTTATCCAGCTCAACATTTTTCCAGAAATATTTACCTTTATATTTCATCAATTTAATTCAGGCAAGAAATGGAAGTGGACTTGTGCCTGTCTCTAGTTGATGGCCAGTTAGTGCAGATACATTTCGATACATCAAATATTAGTAACCATGAGGTGAGAGAAGCTTTAAATATGTGAAACACAGTAATCAGTGGGTGACTTCAATCTGCCTCTAGACTGAGTAAATCATTCAGCTCTAAAGTTGTGCAGTTTCTGGAGTGTCTTAGGGCTGATGTTCTAAACAAGGTGTTGAAAAGCCAACTAGAGCACAAGCTTTTTTGGATCTAGTATTACATAATGGGAAAGGGCTAATTAATAATTTTGTTGTGACAATAATATGATAGAAATTTACATTATGTTTGAAAGTGAGGTAGTTCAATCTGAAGCAAGGGTATTGTAATTAAATAAGGAAAATTATGAAAGCAGGACATACACGTTGGCTGAGCTGGATTTGGAAAATACATACATTAAAAGGCATGACTGTGCATACCCAATTGATAGTCTTCAAAAAAAACTATTATATGGTTTACAGCAACTATACATTTCTTCAAAGTACAAAGGCACAGAAAAGGTAACTGTACCTAATGAAGGAAGTTTAAGGTTGAACAGGATTGAAAGGCCTGTGAGATTTCCAGAAATAGCTATAATTCTGAGGATTTGGAAATTTATAGAATACAACAAAGGAAGACCAAGAAACTGACAAGGAAAGAGAGAATGGAATATGATTGCAATGTTGCAAAAACATAAAAACAGAAGTAAAAGCTTCTGTAGGTATGTGGAAAGGAAGTATTTGGCTAAAATGAATGTAAGTCTATTACAGGCAGGCTCAGGAGAATTTATAATGGGGAATAGAGAAATGGCAGAGAAGCAAAATGATTACTGTGTCTGTTTTCACTAAGGAAGATACAAGAAATCTCTCAGAATTAGAAATCCAAATGGTTAGGGAGAATGAGGAGTTAAAAGAAATTAGCATCAGTAAGAAGATTGTACTGGAGAAATTAGTGGGGCTGAGGGTTACTAAATCCTGAGGACCTGATGGTCTACATCCCACAGTGTTTGAAGGAGGGGGTTACAGAGATAGCCAATGAATTGGTGATTACCTTCCGACCGTCTGTAGATTCTGGATTGATTCCTGTGGATTGGAAGGTGGAAAAAGTAACTATATACAAAGTGAGTGAGAGAAAACAACTGGAATCTATTCTAAAAGATGAGATGAAGAAAAAACCTGATTGTTAAAGATCTGATAGGACATAATCAGCATGGATTTGCAAACAGGAAGTAGTGTTTGATGAACATGAAGTTTTTTTTGAAGATGTTACTCACAAAATTGATAAAGGAGAGCCAATAGATGTCACATACTTCGATTTTCAGAAGGGTTTTGATAGAGTCCCTCACAGGAGACTGGTGAGAAAAATTAAAGCACGTGGTATAGAAGATAATGTACTGACCATGGATTAATGATTAACTAACAACAGTAAGCAGTCAGAATAAATGGCTCAATCTCATGTTAACA
This sequence comes from Rhincodon typus, assembly GCF_021869965.1. Classification (NCBI taxonomy): domain Eukaryota; kingdom Metazoa; phylum Chordata; class Chondrichthyes; order Orectolobiformes; family Rhincodontidae; genus Rhincodon; species Rhincodon typus. Next base: position 35,259,467 of record NC_063364.1, on the reverse strand, counting down.
AGCTGTGACTAGTGGACCAGTACATGGGCCACAGCTGTTCACAATATTTATCAATCATTGGATATGGGGACCAAATAATAGTTTCATCTTTTCAGATGATACAACACACTTTGCTGTATCAGATGTGAGGAAGATGTTAAGCAGCTTCAGCAAGATTTGAACAGGCTTAGGGTATAGGTAACAAAAAATGTGGCAGATGAACGAAAATGTGGAAGTATGTGGGATTATTCACTTTGGTAGGAGAAACAGATGTGCAGAGTATTTCTTAAATGGTGAGAGGTTGGAACATGTGGAGGTACAAAGGGACATTGGTATCCTTGTCGATAAGTCACTGAAAGCTAACTTGCAAGTGCAGCAAACTAGTGGAACACGGATGAAATATTAATCTTTATTACAAGAGGATTTGATTACAGGAGCAGTGAAGTCTTGCTTCAGTAGTACAGGAGCTTGGTTAGACTGCACCTGGAGTGATGTGTGCAGTTTTGGTCCCCTTACCTTAGTAAGGAATACCGTGAAGGTACATCAGACTTGTTCCTGGAATGCTGTGACCTTTGAAGAAAGATTGAAGAAACTGGAATTGTGTTTTTTAGAGTTTCATAGAATGAGAAGTAGTCTCAATGAAACTTACAAAGTACACAACAGGCTAGACCGGGTAGATGCAGGTCAGATATTTCTACTGGGTGGGAAATCTAGAACTGAGGCCCAATTTAAAAATAATGATAGCCACTTAGGCCCAAGATGAGGAGAAATTACTTTTTATTTGGAGGGTTGTGAACTTTTGGAATTCTAACCCACAGGAGGGACTGTGGAAGGTCAGTCTTTGAGATCACTTATAGTAGAGTTTGATCGATTTCTGATGGTCAATGATGTACAGGGTTATGGGGATGAACTGGGTAAAAGGATTTGAAGTGTTCAATCAGCCCAATTGGGTAGAATGTTGGGGCATGCTCAATGGGGTAAGTGGGGGAATGTCTCAGAGCATCAAAAACTTGTGTATTTTTCTGCTTTATTTAATATTTGTAACCCATTGGAAACAGGATTTAGGCTTTTTGAGTAACATTCAAGAATATTCCTGAAGCCGATATCTGTGAGCATCTGAATGTGTTTGGATTTGGAGCTGAGAGTTGCTGGCAGTGAGTCCTCTGTTTCTGTTTCCTGTCCACCTGTAGCTGCTAACAATTAACCAGAAGTGGGAACCAGTGGAGGAGGTCCAGATATTGAAGCGTTACAGCAAGTAATGGAGCGGATTATCCCATCAGCACTGAGCGTTTTGCTGATTCCTGACTTGAAATTCTGCTGGAGAGGGACAGAGACACTTCTGCTTGAGCTTTAGGATTAAAAATTGTCAATTTCTACCCTTCCAAGTCCTCTCTCCCTCCCTCATTGCTTGCTCTCTCCCTTATCCCTCAACTTGTGCCTCTGTCCTCAGGATGGGTGGCCCCACTATGGATGGGCAGATATGAAACAGGAACATTTGTGTTTTCACTCTGAAAATATTTCTACATATAAAATCTATATGCAAATACATTACTGTAAAATAAATAGTGACTAATTTAAATGTGTTCAGAGTTTGTAATTAGATTCTAAATTTTGTAATTCTTACCTGAAATGAGTTTTATCTTTTGCTACTTTGACTCTATTCAGTCTCCTCCAGACACTGAGTGTATCTCATCATTCGCCAGCAGGAACTGTGCATGTAAACCACTGGCCATTCGTTAGATGGAAAAGTTTGTATTTTTCAGAGAATTTCATGCAGTTAATAATCTGTGCAGAGGATTCCTGGAGTAAGTGAATCTGCTCCAATTCTCATAGTGTGCACCTTAGCGTGTTTTCCCAGCACATTCTCTCCCGCCTTCAGTTTCTGCCCCAACTCTAGGAAAACACTCCCTCTGGCTTTCCCTGTGGCCGGGGTACACAGCAAGGTCATGGTATGTCTTTAACATTTAATATTGAAAATACATACTGTAAGTTTTTATTGAGGATGAAGGAGGTTACTGGAGTGTGCAGGGATTAGGGACACAGAGAGAAACCTGAAACTACTTGATCCATTTGTTACATTTTTTCTGCCCTTTTATTCTCTGCACAATCTACAGTCAGAAGATGATTTAATATTATTTCTTAACACACTAACGATTAACTAGGAAAACATGAATTTACAAAAAATGTTAAAAGAAAGATTATTAATCAGACTTGAAGCAAATGCATTAAATGATTTGCTGGAGGGATGGACAGACAGATAGACATTGAGTCCTGCTCACAGAAACAATCCCATTCTCTCAATGACCACAAAGATCTTACTGTTTCCAATGGAAGATTGTTGCCTAGGCAGATGCTCACTGAAAGTTGGTGCAAACTGAGTGAGGGAAGTTAACTGATTATCACAAATAAAATCTGTCCAAATTCCTGCTGCAGGGTTCCACTGAAGCCCAATGCAAGCTGGAGGAAGGTCTTCCTCCACTTAGGCACTGAATAGCCTTCAGTACTCAACATTGTTAAACAATGAACTCAATCCTCCATTTTGATCATCCCCTCCCCTCCCTACCACAGTCCTGTTTTTGAGGGTTTTGGTTCATTTTCTACCATTGACATCCAGCAACAACAACCCTACTCTTCATCTACATTTTACTTTACTGTCATTCGCACTCCCTCTATATTTTGTTCTGGGGTACCTTCATTGTCTGTTCAACCTGCTCCTTTCTCTATAGCATACGACCCATCACTTCTACAATCTGTTACATTTTCAAAAAAGAATTGTATTGGATTCCAAGCATTAACTCTGTTCCTCTCTCTACAGCTGTTCCAGACCAGTTGAGTTTCTTTAGCACTTTCTGTTTTTATCACTGAGTTCTTATTATTACTCAATTTCTTCATAACCCAACGGCACCCAACAAAAATACTTTAAAACCTCCTGATTCAGATTCAGATTTGTTACAAAATGTGACCCACAATTTGTTTGGAGGGTTTGAAGCTATTATTCTCCTTTCACTGCCCTCTTTCCAGCTCATTATATACACCATTTGCACGAGAATCCTTACATTATCAATTATCATTGGAATTTGCTACTGTAATTACTGGGATTGATGACTTGTAAAACACAAATTATGTTTCCCTGTTTTAAATAATTAGCAGGAAGTTTGTCGTTGAATGTGGCTTTAGCAATGGCTGTCTGTTGGGATCATTGGGTACATTGACACATAAGGTTGTCAGTTGGATTCACACTGAAAATCTCATCACTTGTCAATTACTGATTAGTGCTCTTGCAGGGTGCAGTACACAGGGAGTGCTGCTCTGGAGAGTGGGCAGTGAGCAGTACAGAGGGAGTGCTGCTCTGGACAGTGGGCAGGGTGCAGTACAGAGGGAGTGCTGCTCTGGGAAGGGGGCAGTACAGAGGGA
>NC_063364.1:35243003-35256064 GCF_021869965.1 Rhincodon typus | reverse complement strand
CTGGGAAGGGGGCAGTACAGAGGGAGTGCTGCCCTGGGAAGGGGGCAGTACAGAGGGAGTGCTGCTCTGGAGAGTGGGCAGGGTGCAGTACAGAGGGAGTGCTGCTCTGGAGACTGGGCAGTGGGCAGTACAGAGGGAGTGCTGCTCTAGACAGTGGGAAGGGGGCAGTACAGAGGGTGTGCTATTCTGGGAAGGGAACAGTGCAGAGGGAGTGTTGTTCTAGGAAGGGGGCAGTGCAGAGGGAGTGCTGCTCTGGGAAAGTTGCCATTTTTCAGAAGAGGAACTGAGGCCTTGTCTGCTCTCCTGGGTCAATGTAGAAGATCCCATACAAATATTTCCAGAAGAGCAGAGGAGTTCTTCCCAATTTTCCTGATTAATATTAGTTCCTCATCCAATCTCACATGATCAGATTCACTGATCATTTGCTCCTGATTGTGGTGTCTTGCTTTACCCAAATAGACGGCTGCAGAAATCCATAAGGTTCATAGCTTGTGACCCGACTGGGTGTAAAATGCAGCTGTTACCCAGAACTATCAGGAAATTCACACTTGATAAAGTTACTTAGCTATTAACTACCTTCAGAGATATATTTTTCATATAAAATCTCTCTATTTCTGACAACGTATGCTAAATTTTGTGAGTAAATCAAAATCTCACTCAGAAACCACACATTAATGAGCAGTGAATCACTCAGAAACTGAGAGGTCTCTCTGCTATTCCTGTTAAACCTCACTGCTACGTGACAAGAGGTTTCTGCTGACTCACTCCAACTCGGCATTTTTGAAAAAAAGGAAGTAAATTCGGGGATTATTTTACACTAACAGCTGGCTGATTGCATCATTTCGGGAGGTACAGTTTCTCTTTATTGACCCAGGATTCCAGACAAAATCTTTCTATCCCTGGGACCTTTACATGAAATGTCTCACAGTTTTTTTTATAAGTTTCTTTTAATTCATAAAAAAATGACAAAGTAGAATATGAAAGGGAGTGAGCAGGGAACATTAAAGAAACTGACTGTAAGCTCTTTAACAAATAAAATTGAAAATGAGCAGCAAAGGTAATTGTGTTTCCATGAGAAACGGAGATAGGAGAAATTCCAATCTGCAATAAGGAAATGGCGGAGACATTTAACAATTGTCTGTCTTCACAGTTAATTCCACTAAAAATATCACACAGCTAGCTGGGGAGTCAAATGGAATTTTCTGAAGAAGGGTCTAGGCCCAAAACGTCAGCTTTCCTGCTCCTCTGATGCTGCTTGGCCTGCTGTGTTCATCCAGCTCTACACCTTGTTATCCTGGAATGAAAGTGCACAGCTTAAAGTTAATTAGTATTTGTGAAGAAAATATGCTGGAGAAATGAATAGACCAGAAAGCAGATAAACCCCAGGATCGATCTGAGAATTTACAGCCTAGGGTTCCAACAGAAGTGGGGCTGCACCAGCTGTGTAGTTCCCTCGGTTCAAAATTGTTCCTAGTGGATTGGAAATGAGTAAATACGACACTGTTATGCAAGTAAAGACATCAATCTTTATGAAAATACTGAAATCTATTATTAAGAAAATGGTTAAAAGAAACAAAAACAAAGTTGCTGGAAAAGCTTAGCAGGTCTGGCAGCATCTGTGAAGGCGAAAATAGAATTAACGTTTCGGGTCCGGTGACCCTTCCTCAGAACTAGTTAACTCTATTTTTTCCTTCACAGACGCTGCCAGACCTGCTGAGCTTTTCCAGCAACTTTGTTTTTGTTCCTGATTTACAGTATCCACAGTTCTTTTGGTTAAAAGAAACACTGGGAAGGTCTAGTGGTACTGATTTGTATAGCAACCTGCCTCTTACCTAAAAGCTTCAGGTTCAAATCCCATGCCAGGTCAAGGAAGGTGAATCCATGACGCCCCAATGACAAATACGTATTCGTGTTTTCAACAGACCCCTGATAGTGTTCTTGAAAACTTGCTACATAGGCTATGGACTGATGAAAGGTCATTGACCTGAAATATTATCTCTATCTGCAAGTTATCTACCCTCTTAAGTAGAAAGTTAATGGCCTTTATATCCAGAGGACTGGAGTACAAGGATGCAGAAGTTTTGCTGCATTTACACAAAATACCTGGATAGACCCCACCTGGAGCCCTGTGAGCAGACCTGGGCACCACACCTTAGGAAGGATAGATTGGCCTTGGAGGGAGTACAATACAAGTTTACAAGAACAATACCTGGACTTCAGGGCTTAAGTTCTGAGGGGAGTTTATACAAATTGGGTCTTTCTTTTCTAGAATTCTAGAACTAGGGGCCATAGTCTAAGAATTAGGGCCAGATTGTTGAGGATAGATGCTAAGAAGCACTTCTACACACAAAGGGTGGTAAATGTTTGGAGCTTCTTCCACAAACAACAGTGGATGCTGGATCAGTTGTTAGTTTTAAATCTGAGACAGTAACATTTTTGTTAAGCAAAGGTATGATGGGATATGGGCCTAAGGCAGGGAAATGGAGTTAGGCCACAGGTCAGCCGTGGTCGCAATGAATGATGGAACAGGCTCAAGGATCTGGATGGTCTACTCCTGCTCCTACATTCCAATGAATATTTCCAGCATTTTCTGTTGTCTTTCAGATTTCCAGATTCTGCAGTATTTTATTTTTGTATAAAGATTCGTGAGGTTAGGTGTTGTATGTTGAAATGACTTGAGAGTTAGTTAAATAACAGAAAAGGGAAGTTAAGAATGAATGGTTATATTTGGGATGTGAAATAATTCCACAGACACCTGTATCCTATCACCAAGTCACCCTTTATTTACACATGAAAAGTCCTTGACTATAGTGCTGCTTTATTTGGAGTCAGGCACAGAGGTGTCAGTATCTCTGACACTCACCCTTTTTATTTCAGCCAGGGCTCCCTGATTGGAGCCGATTAACGGCCCCAATCAGGGAACTCATATTCTATGAGTCCATCTGGCTGACTTCGTTACAATCACTACATCCATCTCCACTGACTCCAAGGACATAGGCTGGTCTGTTTTCTTGGACAGCCTCCTAGAGTGTTTCAGCATTGGGTCAGGTTCCTCCAAATCAGTCTCTGTGTGATGCACAAGAGCTCACCTCTTGCACCAGGAGCGGCTCAATAATATTTCACTCTTCTTCCAGCAACAAAGGCATTGAGGCAGCTACTTCTGTCATGTCCATCTAGAATTCAGAGGACTCAACAATATTTGATGGAGAAGGTGAATCCACAATTTCTGGTATCATTTCCAAAGGTTTTGAGGGACAGGGCATGTTTTGTTCCTGCACTGTTTGCAAATTCATGGCTTTCATTTGTTTAGATGCCTATTCAGGACTGTCACACCTACCTGAATTTTATACCTCACTGGTCCTGACCTCACATCAACCATGCCTTTTACCCACACAGGGCCATTTCCATGATCCTTACACCAAACATCATCCCTGCATCAAACTGTCTCTCCCACTTGGTGGAATCTTGGGTCCAGCATTGGAGTTCCTGATGCTGTTTCCCCCTCCTCCAATCGATTAAATGTGATTATCTGAAAATCTTGGCACATAAATTTGTGTTTACTGATTGTGAACTTGAACCATACAAACATTGTGTCCTGCAAGACCATTTGATAGAGGACTGTGAGGTAAAGGGAGAATGTATGAAATACCCTACTTCCTGCGTATCTCAGAACAATGCATGCTTGCATTCCAGTCAGTCGTGAGACACAATTTGCTGACGAACACGAAACATACTAAATATAGTGGTTAATGTCTCAATATCTGTTACCCGAGCATATTTTTGATTTGGCTCACAAAAGCAAATTTGTTGAAATAATCACTAGAATGTGATAATATCCTTGGACATGGGAGATTTCAATTGCAATCTTGCCTCACAGCTCAGAATTAATTCTGTGTTAATAAGAGTGTCTGTTGAGATGATGGAGTTGACTGGTTTCACATGACTTAGAGTCATTGAGATGTACAGCATGGAAACAGACCCTTCGGTCCAACTCGTTCATGCTGACCAGATATCACAAGAACACAAGAACACAAGAACTAGGAGCAGGAGTAGGCCATCTGGCCCTTCGAGCCTGCTCCGCCATTCAATAAGATCATGGCTGATCCTTTCGTGGACTCAGATCCACTTACCCGCGTTCTCACCGTATCCCTTAATTCCTTTATTGTTCAAAAAAAATCTACCTTTTTTTTAAAAGCGTTTACTGAAGTAGCGTCAACTACTTCACTGGGCAAGGAATTCCATAGATTAACAACCCTCTGGGTGAAGAAATTCCTTCTCAGTTCAGTCCTAAATCTGCTCCCTCTAATCTTGAGGCTATGCCCTCTTGTCCTAGCTTCACCTGCCAGAGGAAACATCCTCTCTACTTCTATCTTATCTATTCCCTTCATAATTTTATATGTTTCTATAAGATCCCCCCTCAATCTTCTGAATTCCAATGAATATAATCCCAATCTACTCAGTCTCTCCTCATAAGCCAACCCCCTCAACTCTGGAATCAACCTAGTGAACCTCCTTTGCACCCCCTCCAGTGCCAGTACATCCTTTCTCAAGTAAGGAGACCAAAACTGCACACAGTACTCCAGGTGTCGCCTCACCAGCACCTTGTACAGCTGCAACATAACCTCTCTGCTTTTTATTTCAATCCCTTTAGCAATGAAGGACAAAATTCCATTTGCCTTCCTAATTACTTGTTGTACCTGCAGACCTACCTTCTGTGATTCATGCACAAGGACACCCAGGTCCCTCTGCATAGCAGCATGCTGCAACTTTTTACCATTCAAGTAATAATCCTTTTTACTATTACTCCTACCAAAATGTATGACTTCACATTTATTTACATTGTATTCCATCTGCCAGACCTTTGCCCACTCACTCAATGTATCTATGTTCCTCTGCAAAGTTTCACAGTCCTCTGCACACTTTGCTTTGCCACTCATCTTAGTGTCATCTGCAACTTTGACGTGGTCCCCAACTCCAAGTCATCTATATAAATTGTAAATAATTGCGGTCCCAACACCGATCCCTGAGGCACACCACTAGTCACTGACTGCCAGCTAGAATAGCACTCATTTATCCCCACTCTTTGCTTCCTGTTAGTCAACCAATCCTCTATCCATGCTAATACTTTACCCTTAACGCCATGCATCCTTATCTTATGCAGTAGCCTCTTGGCGGCACCTTGTCAAAGGCCTTTTGGAAGTCTAGGTACACCACATCCACTGGGTCCCCATTGTCCACCTCGCTCGTAATGTCTTCATAGAATTCCAAAAGATTTGTCAAACATGACCTGCCCTTCATGAACCCATGCTGCATCTGCCCAACGGGACAATTTCTATCAAGATGCCTTGCTATTTCTTCCTTGATAATAGACTCAAGCATCTTCCCCACTACAGAGGTTAAGCTAACTAGTCTATAATTCCCCATCTTTTGTCTACTTCCCTTTTTAAACAGTGGCGTCACATTTGCTGTTTTCCAATCTGCTGGGACTGCCCCAGAGTCCAGCGAATTTTGGAAAATTACCGCCAGTGCACCTGCTATTTCTCCCGCCATCTCTTTTAGTACCCTGGGATGCATTCCATCAGGGCCTGGAGACTTATCAATCCTTAGCTCCATTAGCTTGCCCAACACTACCTCTTCCGTAATTATGATTGTTTCCAGGTCCTCACCTACCTTCGTCTCTTTGTCTATTACTGGCATATTATTAGTGTCCTCCACTGTGAAGACCGATACAAAATACATGTTCAACGCCTCGGCCATTTCATCATATCCCATAACTAAATTCCCCTTCTCATGCTCTAAAGGGCCAACGTTTACTTTAGCCACTCTTTTTTGTTTTATATATTTATAGAAACTTTTCCTATCTGTCTTTATATTCTGTGCTAGTTTTTTCTCATGTTCTATCTTACTTTTCCTTATAGCTCTTTTTGTGGCTTTCTGTTGACCTTTAAAGTTTTCCCAATCTTCTAGTTTCATGCTGTTTTTGACCACTTTGTATGCCTTCTCTTTCAATTTGATAGCCTCCCTTATTTCTTTAGACACCCATGGCAGATTACCCCTTTTCTTACAGTCCTTCCTTTTCATTGGAATATACTTTTGCTGAGCACTTTGAAAGATTGCTTTGAAAGTCCTCCACTGCTCGTCAACTGTCCCACCATAAAATCTTTGTATCCAGTTTACTTTAGCCAAGTCCTCCCTCATTCTATTGTAGTTCCCCTTGTTCAAGCACAGGACCCTTGTATTGGATTTTATCTTCACACTCTCCATCTGTATTCTAAATTCAACCATACTGTGATCACTCCTTCCAAGAGGATCCCTAACTATGAGGTCATTAATTATTCCTGTCTCATTACACAGGACCAGGTCTAGGATAACTTGTTCCCGCGTTGGTTCCATTACATACTGTTCAAGAAAACTATCACGGATACACTCAATGAACTCCTCCTCAAGGCTACCCTGACTGAGCTGGTTCGACCAATCTACATGTAGGTTAAAATCCCCCATGATAATTGCCGTACCATTTTTACAGGCATTAGTTATTTCTTTGTTTATTGCCCGCCCCAATGTGATGTTATTATTTGGTGGCCTATAGACTACGCCTATCAGAGACTTTTTCCTCTTCGAATTTCTAATTTCCACCCAAATGGATTCAATCTCATTCTCCATAGAACCTATATCATCTCTCAGCACCGCCCTGATGGCGTCCTTGAATATCAGAGCTACACCACCTCCCTTACCTTCCTGTCTGTCCTTCCGAATAGTCTGGTACCCTTGGATATTTAACTCCCAGTCGTGACCATCCTGTAACAATGTCTCCGTAATGGCTACCAAATCATATTCATTCGCGATGATTTGTGCCGTTAACTCATCAACCTTGTTACGAATGCTACGAGCATTCAGGTAAAGTGCCTTTATGCTAGCTTTCTTACCCTCATGATTTCCAACATCTCTGATAATATCTCCTGAGTTATCCTTCCTTTTTGCTTCTTTCATAGTCTGCCTTGAACTTAAACCCTCCTGCACACATGCTAACCTGCTGCTTACCATTTTATTTACCATCATACTCCCTGTCGTTTTCCCTTTCCCTTCCCCACAACTCACTAGTTTAAAGTCCTAGTGACCACCCTATTTATCCTTTTCGCAAGAACACTGGTTCCAGATCAGTTCAGGTGGAGACCGTCCCGTCGGTACAGATCCCTCCGGTTCCAAAACTGATGCCAATGCCCCATGAAATGGAACCCCTCTTTCCCACACCACTCCCTTAGCCACGTGTTTACTTCCCTAATTTTCTTATCCCTAAGCCAATTTGCACGTGGCTCGGGCAGTAATCCGGAGATTATGACCCTCGAGGACCTGTTCCTTAATTTTGTTCCTAGTGCTTGATAATCCCCAAACAGGTCCTCCATCCTAGCCTTGCCTATGTTGTTAGTCCCAATGTGGACCACAACAACTGGATCCTCCCCCTCCCGCTCCAATATCCTTTCAAGCCGGTCAGAGATGTCCTGCACCCTGGCACCAGGCAGGCAACACACCATGCGGGACTCCCGATCCGGCTTGCAAAGGATACTATCTATCCCCCTAACGATAGAATCCCCTATAACTACCACTTGTCTATTTGCTCCCCCCTCTTGAATGGCTTTCTGCACCATGGTGCCGCGGTGAGCTGGCTCATCCTGGCTCAGCCGCCGCCCAAATACATTCCCGGCAGCCCCCTGGTCCTCGCTGTCGCCTCTCTCTCTGCTGCTGGAAAAATGAAGGCCGCTAATGCTCGAGGTAAGTCCTTTTAAGAGGGAAAGCTTACCTTCCCGGCAGCCCCCTGGTCCTCGCTGTCGCCTCTCTCTCTGCTGCTGGAAAAATGAAGCATATCCTAAATTAATCTAGTCCCATTTGCCAGCATTTGGTCCATATCCCTCTAAACCCTTCTTATTCATATACCCATTCAGATGCCTTTTAATTGTTGTAACTGTATCAGCCTCCAGCACTTCCTCTGACAGCTCATTCCATACACACAGCACCCTCTGCGTGAAAAAGTTGCCCCTTAGTTTCCTTTAAATCTTTCCCCTCTCACCTTAAACCTATGCCCTCTAGTTTTGGACTCCTCTATCCCAGGGAAAATACCTTTTCTACTCACCCTATCCATGCCCCTCATGGTTTTATAAAACTCTATAAGGTCACCCCTCAGCCTCTGGCACTCCAGGGAAAAATTCAGCCTCTCCCTATAGCTCAAACCCTCCAACCCTGGCAATGTCCTTGTAAATCCCTTCTGAACCCTTTCAAGTTTCACAACATCCTTCCTATAGCAGAGGGACCAGAATTGCACACAGTATTCCAATAGTGGCCTAATCTATGTCCTGTACAGCCACAATATGACCTCCTAATTCCTGTGCTCAATGCACTCACCAATAAAGGCAAGCATACCAAACACCACCTTCACTGTCCTAACTACCTGCAACTCCACTTTCAAGGAAATATGAACCTGTACCCCAAGGTCTCTTTGTTCAGCAACACTCCCCAGGACCTTACTATTAAGTGTATAAGTCCTGTCCTGATTTGCCTTTTGAAAATGCAGCACTTTGATCCAGTTGTTGATGCCAAGCCAATCAATTAATTTTCCTGGCAACCTCCGATTTTGTTTCTGTGTCCATGTGACCTATGTATAGAGCTTGTTAACGTATTTACCTTTGAATATTACATTCCCAGAGAGTCCTCATTTGTCTATGAATGACCAGGAAAGCTGTGCTGGGAGGAGCCATCTGGTGAAAATGTCTTTCAGCTTTTGCAGCTGGACATTGGCGTACCTTGCTAAAACTGCTCTGCTTGGCTATGACTAAATGAATAAGATCAATATGGAGACTGACTTCAAACTCAGATTCAACAGTATCTACTTGTAAATCGAGAATCATATCTGCGTTCCTAGCAGGATTTGGAAGTCAGCTAAAAGCTTCAGAAATCATCTGTGATCCTGGTTTATTTTGTCGTAAGGACATTAAAACTGAATACAATCAGCTTGTATCCTGTAATATACATGTTCTGAGGCTTTGCTGTGATGAATCTAGTTCAATTGTGTAAGCTTGGGCAGACTGTAATATTCACTTATGAAATAATAATGAATTTTTGGGGAATTGAGAAGTTTGTTGGTGATCTTCCTGTCACATGTGTGGTGAACCTTTGCAAAGAAAATTTCAAGAGAAGAAACGTTGATTACAAAATCTGGAATATGCTGGGACATAAAAGTCACAAAACTAAAACACCTTTGTAAATTAAGTTTTGTATGTCTCCTATTTTTCAGGATCAGATCCAACTCTGAAGAGTAGATTAATCAGAAGAAGTTGATTTGGTTCATATTGTTTTGAATTTTTTTTTCATGTTGAAGCTCACTGTTCCTTCCTGTTGTTGCCTTGAGCTGGTGAAGGTTTGGGTGATCTCATGTGTAGTTTTCCCAAGAACTGTGATGTCATTTCAATGATATGATCCATACATTGTTGGAATCTATCCCAGATCATGGATCATGGATAATCCAAATGGAAATCAGAGGTAACAGGATTTACTGCAAGGTGTTCTAAAAATGATCTGTTCCTGCGATTGGGGAAAGGCACATAAACCGTTATCTATTCCTGTAGTAGATTATTGTACGAAATACTCTCAGGAGTCTCAGCGACAGGTTCCAATTGTTTATTTTGTCAACATGTTGGGAGAGGTCTAACTCAGAAGAGTTCTGAAGGAGGACTCTGCCCAGCCAAGAAATTATCAGACATTTATACATTGAAAACTACATAGGCAGTACATTCCCTGAACTCCAACATGATCTGTTTATGGTTACATGAATCAAAAATATACTTTTGCTGCGGATTGTTAAGAGGCAGGGTGTCTGGCACCCCTGGCCTTATTGACCTCCTGTACCTCCATATGCTGCTCTAATCTCTCCTCTGCAGCCTGATTGTTATTAATCTTGTCACCTTGTGAGGCCACCTCTCTCTCCTACATCATATCATTGAGCACAATTCAGAGTAAAACAAGGTCTCTAGGGATTCAAGCTGCTGATAAGGACTTGGAGGTTACTATCAGTTCAGCCACACATTTCCTCAGCTACCTGGCCTCTGTGTCAGCTATATCAGTGCTTTAGCTTTCAATTCAATTTAACTCCAAAACTTTTCTTAATCTTAATCTAAACTAAACTAACTAAATTCCCTAGTCCTTTCTATTATAGTCACTTAACTCACTTAAGACTTAAGGCTTTTATGGATCACATTTGTTTCTTTTCTCAGTGAATTATTATGGGGATAGCATAGGATTGGAATCTCATGGTGACATCTTTATTTTTGTGCAACTTTGGATCCAAACATTCATAAAGAGTACCATTTTTCTTCAAAACATGACTAATCTAGTTTCACCAATCCACGTGGCCTTTATTGAAGAGAATAAATTACACAATAAAAAAGTCTCGTTGCAATTGGACACGGCTTTAGTGAAACCACACCTGCAGTACTGTGCAGCGTTTTGGTCTCTGTACTCAGGGAAGGATTCACTTGCTTTAGAGTGAATGTAACGTGACAGATTCCCAGGTTATCCAACGGGAGAGACTGAGCAGGATAGTGTCTACGAATGAGAAATTATCTCATTGAAACATATGTGGGGTATGAGGGGACTTGAAAGGGTAAATGCCAAGAGGACATTGATCTATAAACCCCACTGAAAAAGATCAGAAATTCTCTTCATCTCTCTTGGGCAGAAACACCCCAGTCAAACAATTTTATCTTATCCAATTGATGTATTTGCACAACAGGTACAATACCATAAGCCCTGACTCTATATCACAAAGATTTTATTGTCACTAAGAAAAGTTGTTTACAGAATGGCTGGATGTGAGGTCAGCTCAGGAGCTGCTCTTCAGTCAGGGAATTTTAACTGATTCCTGTCTGATAGTAATTGTATCAGCCTGAGGGGGATCACTAAATTCAAGTGATCTCACTTCACTAGTGGCTAATTATTGCCATAGATTTACAGTGACAGGAATCAGTAGGCAGCATGCGTCTGGTGATTTTCTGCATAATGAGACACAGATGATGACCCTTGTAACAAGAACTGTGACTCATAAACTTGCCTTTTCTTGTTGCTGAGGATCACGGACAGACGTCAACGAATTATTGAGATCACAATCAGTAAATGGTTGTTTTGCAATCCCACGCCCTGTTGCTAACGGAGAAAAGGTGAGAGAGAGAGAGACTTCACTTTCCTGAGGCATTAGTATCAGTTCTGACTGACAGGAATCTATGGATGGTTCATACCTCAGTGTGGCTGGGCCCATATGTGGAGGTTAACAAGTCCCCTAGTGAGCCAGAGTTCAAACTAACCTGGCAGGAGGTGGGGCGGGGGGCATAACTGTGAAACACTAGAGAAATAGTGCACAGAAAACCAGGAGAAGTTAACAGCATAATCCTAAAGTATTGCTGAGAAAAGAGTCTGATGCTGTTGAGGCTTTTCATCTCAGAGGAACAATGTGCATTTGAATGACATCTACATCAGTTTGCAAATCCTTGCAACTGTTTAAGAAAGAAAACTTATATTTATAACACTTTATAAAGCACTTGGAGCTATGGAATCAGCGAGAGAGAGAGAGAGAAGGAATTAGAAAGAGAGGAACAGAGGCATCAGGAATACATATATATTTGTGGACTATGAGCAACTGGACGATGGAACTTTGGACATTTCTGGCTTGAAGAAACTTTACTGCACAATTTCTTGTAAATGAGAAGTCAAAAGGTTGAAAGGAAACTGCGGTTTTCTTGCTGTTTATAACAGGTGATTCATAAAAGCAAGGTCTTTAAGAGATAGGAGGCGTATTTTATGGCTTAATAAAAGGACAAACATACTTGGAGAAACGTTTGATTTGTGTTCATTTGTTGTTCATTGTCTAAGAACAGCCTCTTGGTCAAGTTACCGCGTGTTGTCACAGACCTGGAATGTGAGCTGTTGGAGATGTTTGCAGAGAAAGCAGCTCTCTCTCCCTCTCACAGTCAGTAAGAGACATACCCTAAAGCAAAAGCAGTAACTGTCTCTCTCAGTGAGGTAGCTTGAAAACCTGATAAAAGTTTCAAGTATCAATACAATTTGTTTATACCAGAATCTAAAAACCTAGTCTGAAGATCTTCCATTATTCTGCAACTGTGATGTGCGTGACTAAGGAACTGTGAAAAATCAACCCATTCTACCTTCCCCATTCAAACCTTTGTTCTACATGGGCAATGCTCCTGTTTTGCTTATTTTTATCCCCAGCCATAATCCCTTTTCAGGGCTCAGTTGTCCTGTCTTCTCTGTGTATGTATGTGTTTTTGAGATGAAGGGGAATATGGTTTAATCCTGCTTAGTATCTTAATTGATTACTGGTTTTGACACATAGAGTCATACAGCACAGAAACAGACCCTTCAGATCAACAGTCCATGCCAAACATAATCCCAAACTAAACTAGTCCCACCTGCCTGTTCCTGGCCCATATCCCTCCAAACCTTTCCTATTCATGTACTTATCCAAATGTCTTTTAAGAGTAATTGTACCCATATCTACCACTTAATAACTACCGCCCAGTGGCTCTGACATCCAAAAGCATGAAGTGCTTCGAGAAGCTGGTCATGGCTAACATCAACTCCAGTCTCCCAACCTGCCTCAATCCCCTACACTTTGCCCACCAGTGTAACAGGTCCACAGCAGACACCATATGCCGAGACAACAAGGTGCAGAGCTGGATGAACACAGCAGGCCAAGCAGCATCATAGGAGCAGGAAGGCTGATGTTTCGGGCCAAGACCCTTCATCAGAAATGGGGGAGGGGAAGGGGGTTCTGAGATAAATAGGGAGTGAGGGGGAGGCGGATAGAAGATGGATAGAGGAGAAGATAGGTGGAGAGGAAACAGACAGGTCGAAGAGGCGGGGATGGAGCCAATAAAGGTGAGTGTAGGTGGGGAGTTAGGGAGGGGATAGGTCAGTCCAGGGAGGACGGACAGGTCAAGGGGGCGGGATGAGGTTAGTAGGTAGGAGATGGGGGTGCGGCTTGAGGTGGGAGGAGGGGA
>NC_063364.1:35230423-35242603 GCF_021869965.1 Rhincodon typus | reverse complement strand
TCCCCTCCTCCCACCTCAAGCCGCACCCCCATCTCCTACCTACTAACTTCATCCCGCCCCCTTGGCCTGTCCGTCCTCCCTGGACTGACCTATCCCATCCCTAACTCCCCACCTACACTCACCTTTACTGGCTCCATCCCCACCTCTTCGACCTGTCTGTTTCCTCTATCTTCTCCTCTATCCATCTTCTATCCGCCTCCCCCTCTCTCCCTATTTATTTCAGAACCCTCTAACCCCTCCCCCATTTCTGATGAAGGGTCTCGGCCCGAAATGTCAGCCTCTCTGCTCCTATGATGCTGCTTGGCCTGCTGTGTTCATCCAGCTCTGCACCTTGTTGTATCGGATTCTCCAGCATCTGCAGTTCCTACTATCACCATATGCCTAGCCTTGCACTTATCCTTGGAACATCTGGACATCAAGGACAGCTACATCAGACTCCTGCTCATTGACTACAGCTCCGCCTTCAACACCATTATCCCCTCCAGACTGA
This sequence comes from Rhincodon typus, assembly GCF_021869965.1. Classification (NCBI taxonomy): domain Eukaryota; kingdom Metazoa; phylum Chordata; class Chondrichthyes; order Orectolobiformes; family Rhincodontidae; genus Rhincodon; species Rhincodon typus. The sequence goes on along the minus strand of NC_063364.1, from coordinate 35,242,113 downwards.
TCTCAAAGCTGCGTGACCTTGGTCTCTGCTCCGCCCTTTGTGACTGGATCCTCAGCTTTCTGACCCACAGACCACAATCAGTGAGGATAGGTAACTGCACCTCCTCCACAATAAAACTCAACACTGGAGCTCCCCAAGGATGTGCCCTCAGCCCCCTACGTTACTCCCTGTACACCCACCCCCTACTATACCTCCCTGTACACCCACCCCCTTCTGTACTCCCTGTACACCCACAACTATGTTGCAAACATTTTGTCACCTTGCTAGATAACATTGTCAGTGCACTACCCTAGCAGGGTGACAAAACATCTGCAATCAAACACACCGGCTTGGTGAAGAAGTCTACAACCTCATCCACAACCCGAGCTACAAATCTTCTCAAAAACTTTAAACCTTCCTGACTCCAGTGAATCCTGGAAGATCAAAAAGTGCAGTTTGGGAGGAGTTAGTGTGACGACATTAGAATATAGATATAGTATACACGTGCACAAGCAGGTTCAGGAACATCTTCTTCCCAGCCATTATCAGACTGATGAATGGACTCTGTAGCCTCAAATAACGCTGATCTTGCTAAAGTTTATCTCACCGAGTGCACACCCTGTGCAATGTAACCTGTATGCCTTTAAGTCTTTTTGATCTGTATATCCTTGCTTACTATGATCTGTCTGAACTGTTCGTAAACAAAGCTTTTCACTGTACTTCGGTACACATCACAATCAATCAACTGTCTCTTAATAAAATGACAATAAGCTCAGTGCCTGGTATCTCTCAAATGAAGTGTATTGTTGTAAACTTGCTGAAGCCCATGCTTGAACACAGTTCTTGACTTATTTCCTCCTCGAACCAGGCCATCAGTTGTGACCCTGAAACCACGTGATAATAGAGGACTCAGAGAATCTCAGATGTGGAATTGCAGGAAGAAATGAGCAAAATTGGGATTTATAAACTGGGTGTTAACAGCTGGGTTTTTAAACAGTGAGAGATTTATACACACCCACAGTTTGAACTTTTATTGTTTCACTCTGAGTGGAGATGGCGTCCAACCAGGATGCCGATGAAAAGCTGTTAGATTTAGCAACATTTGCCTTGTACAAATCCTTGCGAAACAAGCTCCATAAAAAAACACAGCCACTGAACCCGGCGTCTTGTGAAAACCTAGACCGTCATTTTCATCTCTCACTTTCTCTCCTTCCAATCCCTCTTTCCTGAATTCTCCCTCTTGCCAATTCTCCTCTCCTCTCCCCCTCCTTCACAGGGGACACTAACATTTCCTCCCCACAACAAGTCCACTTCCAGCAGGGACTTTGGTTACATTTAACCCTGAGCTGAGTCTCCGCCGCGATACCTATTGTCGCCACTAGACGGTGCACCTGACCGCTGAGCTTCAGATCAAAGCCCAATCCTTTGGAGATAACAAGGTGTAGAGCTGGATGAACACAGCAGGCCCAGCAGCATCAGAGGAGCAGGAAGGCTGACGTTTCGGGTCTGGATCCTCCTTCAGAAATGCCGTGCTTGGCCTGCTGTGTTCATCCAGCTCTGCACCTTGTTATCTCAGATTCTCCAGCATCTGCAGTTCCTACTATCTCCTGTCCCAATCCTTTGGAGACTGGAATTTAACTAAAGTCAGAAAGGGCTGGAGAAACTCCATGGCTCTGTGCTCCAACACTTACATTGGACTCAAAACATTCACTGTTACAGCTCAGATGCTGTCAGATCTGTTGAGTTTTTCCAGCATTCTCTGTGTTTATGGCTGCTCGACCTTGGTGGGCGGTCACTCCGTTAACCCGAGACCCTTGTGTTGTTTCCAATAATGGCGCAGCTGCATTGATGTGGGGCTTAAAGTTTCTTCTCCCGTGAGTTCTCAAATAAAGTTCAAACAGGAAATCATTCTTCGACCTGTAACTCCCTTTTCAGCTTTTATAGGAAAGAATTGTTCACATTTGCTTTTCACAAATTTAAGCTTGTACTCCCAGGTTTTAGTTTGTATCCCACTTTGCTGTTGAGTAATTTCATTGTTTTCCATTTGGGAGTGTTCAGTGGGTTTGCTGCAGCAGCAGCTAGCGCAGTGACAATGTCCCTGCCGCTGGACTAGGAGGTCCCTGGTTGAAGGGGTCCGGGGTCAATTCCAGCCCCCTGGTTCTGACAGTTTAATGTGCCGGCGGTTACCGGGTTCCTGAGGAACAGAGGGTTGAGTTTGAACAGACACCCTGTCCACCCGCGAAACTGAACATTTCAGGGCATTCTGCTGGAATATCACTTTCCGTCCCCCCAGCCCCTGGGCGGATTGGTTTAAACTTCTCTCCGGGATCTGCTGACCGCCTGAGACTCTTCACTCACTCATTCTCCAGGAAGTGGACCCACTTTTAGTTTCTGGAAGAAAGGGACGCAATGAGCAGCTCCAACCTGAAGTGTTTGCTGTGATTTTACGCAGAGTGTGTAATCAGCTCGAACACAACACACAGGCAGCAAAGTAACATACATTTAATTTAATAACAGGGCCGCAAGCTGCAGATACAAACCCCCCTCACCGCTCACCATCTGAGAGAGAAAGCGGGCATTGGTGTTTCTGTGACTGTGATATACAGGCACCTCCTGTTTCTGTCGGATTGTAGCAGCAATAATTCATGGAGAGCTGGTTAATATCATGTTGAGCAGAAACTCAAATCCACCAAACCAGTTTAGAGATTGTGGCAAATATGACACCTGAAATTGTAAATGACTAAAAAAAACCCTTAGGTTTAAGTTTCTATTTGAGAACAGCTGGGTTATGGCAGTACCAAGCTACAACGGTAAACATGAATCAATCTCCAGGGTTATCCCTAACTGGAGACCAGGACACCTAGCTCCATCTGCTCCACACGTTATGTCATAACCTGCCTGAATAGGTTGATTAAAAATCTCAATTTCCAGGGTCAGTCCAGTCAATAATCATCTCAGTTTAGTTAGTGTAAATTCCCACTCATCCTGAATTCCTGACCAACCTTAGCTGTGCCAATGTGATGCCAAAACTGGACTGGGTAACCAGATCCATGATTACTCACTGAATGACTCCTAAAACTACAAAGAACTGCAAATGCTGCAAATCTAAATAAAACCAGAAAACACTGGAAATATTCAACTGGGCAGACTGCATTTGTACAGCATGAGAGATAGAGAGATAGCGATAATGTTTCAGATCACAGGTCCTAGACAAAACTGGAATATCAGAGCTTATAAGATGGAGGAACAGAAGTAAGCCATTCAGCCCATCAAATCTGCTCTGCCATTCAATGACATCAAGGTCGATCTGATAATCCTCTACTTCATTTTCCTGCCTTTTCCCCATTACCCTTGATTCCCTTACTGATTAGAAATCTGGCCATCTCAGCCTTGAACACACAATCACCGCGCATCGACAGCCTCTGTGGCAAAGAATTCCACAGATTCACTATCTTCAGAGAAGAGAAATTCCTCCTTGTCTCTATATTAACTGGAAGACACACCCATTGCTGCTCTGAGATGAGCTTTCTACCCCTAGACTCTTCCACAAGAGGAATCAACCTCTCTGCATCTCTCCTGTCAAACCCTCTAAGAATCTTATGTTTCAATAAGTTGCCTGTCATTCTTCTAAACTCCAGTGAGAACAGGCCCAATCCTTGTCAACCTTTTCCCATAAGGCAGTCCCTCCATGCCCAGAATTAACCTAATGAACCCTCTCTGGACTGCTCCCAATGCCACTACATCTTCTGTTAGATAAGGGGATCAAAACTGTTCACCGTTCTGAAGGAAAGTCATACTATATTCAAAACATTGACTTGGTTTTGTTTTCCCCAGATGCTGCCAGCCCTGCTGAGTTTCTCCAGCATTCTCTGTGTTTCTTTCAGATTTCCAGTATGTGCAGTATTTTGTGTTTAGTTGAGTGCCATCCTCACCACTTGCCTTCCTATTCATTTTTGGTGTTAGGACATTCACATGTCTCATCTAATTCATTAGTCTATATTGTAAATAATTGTGGCCCCAGAACTGATCCCTGTGACACTCCACTAGTTACAGGTTGCCATCTTGAAATGGTCCCTTTATTCCAACTGTCTCCTATTAGTTCCCCAATGCTCTCTCCATGCTAATATACTACCCCAACCACTATAGGCTTTTATCCTAAGTAGCCTAATGTGTGGTAATTTATAAAACACTTTTGGAAATACAAATAGTTTACAGCCACTGCTTCCCCTTTATCTAGAGATAGTAGGAACTGCCGATGCTGGAGTCTGAGATAACAAAGTGTAGAGTTGGATGAACACAGCAGGCCAGGCAGCATCAGAGGAGCAAGAAAGCTGACATTTCAGGTCTGGACCCTTCTTCAGAAAGTTATTGTATTGATTTTCCATCCCTCTTTTGCCCCTTGATATTTTAGTAGTTTTGGAAAGGTATTAGCATCTTCCACAGTCACTGTTTCAAAAAATCGCAATTAAATTAGTCAGGCAGGATCTCCCTCTAATAAATCCATGCTGACCACCCCCTGAACAATCCCTGCCTTTCCAGGTATTGACTAATCTTGTCCCTCAGAAATTTTTCCAATAATTTCCCTATCAGTGACGTCAGACTAACTGGTCTGTAATTCCCTGGCCTTTCTCTGCCACCCCTCTTGAACAAAGGAACCGCATTAGCTATCCTCCAGACATTTGTCACTTCAGCTGTGGCCACTGAAGTACTAAATGTCTTCCCCAGGGCCCCAGCAATTTCCTTCCTTCCTGCCCATAGTAGCCTGGGATACATTTCATCAGGCCCTGGGGATTTATGCACCTTTTTATGCCTGCTAAAACATCTAATACCCTCCTCCTTATTAATCTTAACATGTTCTGGAACCTCACCATCCCAACAGAAATCCCCAGCTACAATGTCTTTCTTCTTTGAATACAGATGAGAAATTTTCATTTAAGAACTCACCCACATCCTGTGGCTCCATGCACAGATTGCCCCTTTGGTCTCTAATACATCCAACTTGCCCTGGTAATCCTCTTACTTTTAATTTACTTATAAAATCACTTGCAGTTTTCCATAATCCTCTCTTCCAATGGTATTTTGTCACTCCTCGTTGTCCTCCTAATTTTTTTTTTAACAGAACCCATCTCCCCACACTCTCTATACTTCTGAATGTACTGTACCTGATATATGCTTCCTTCTTGTTCTTTATCAATCTCTCAATATCCCTTAATATTCAGGTCTCCTTGGACCTGCTACCCTTGCCCTTCCTTCATACAGAAACATGCCGGCCCTGAACTCTCACTATATTATAGTACTTTTAAAAGACTCCTAATTTCCAAATGTAGACTTTCCTGCGAGTAACCAGTTTCTGTTTGCCAAATCCTGATAATGCATTTGATTGATACTTCAAATGAGTGCGTTGTCTGATCAGGAAAGGAGGGACAGGATAGGGGCTTGTTTCCACTGGAGTTTAGAAGAGCTGGGGGCATCTCGATGGAGTGTATGAGATACTGAATGATCTTGACAAGGTGGATGTGGAAAATAATTTTCCTGTTGTGGGTGAGCTCAGAACTAGCAGACACTGATTTAAAACTAAGGGTCACCCTTTAGAACAGAAATGAGAAAATAATTTTCTCTTAGAAGATTGTGTGATTTTGAAGGTCACTACCTCAAAAGATGGTGAAGATGAAATTACTGAATATTTTTGAGGTGGAAGTGGATTTGTTCCCTTCTCTAACAAGGATCTAAGGTTATTGTAGGCAGATGGTGAAGTGAGTTGATCGATTGCTATTGAATATTTAGATGTACTTAGCCTTAGAATAAACAAATGTAGCTCTAAGCACTTTTTTAAGCATGATGGGATTTGTAGCAAATTCTATGTAAATATAATTAGAATGCAAGTTGTAAAACTTAAGAATATTTATGCCTTGAAACAACAGTCCAGGGTAATATGGGAATGGAGAGGAAACGTTGTTAGGTTCAGGGTAATAACAAACATCCCAGTAAGAACAAAAATATGAAAGGAACATCTGCAGAGTATGCATAGCTCTAACCATTGATAAGAATGATGTGACATAAATGCAGAAAATCAATGACACATGAACTGTAAAAACATTGTAATGAAATGGGAGAATTAAGATTATAAATTGTTAATGCTGACGTTGTATCAGAGCGCGCTCTGGACAGACTTTTACCAATTGTATCTCTGAGAAAATGCTGATAAAATAATCTGTACTTAGTGAATCCAGGATTCAAAGTATCTGTTAAATCTCTGAAAACAATCAGAATGTAGAATCTAAAACACAAAGAGATGTTACTGCACATCAAAGCAGTCTCTCAGAGCCAACTCTGCTTCTAATTTATATGTTCACATGTTGCATTCTCCAATAAATGAGCCCAAGTGGACTGGGCATTTCCAGTTTAGATGCAAGGTACTTGCATTTGAGTAGCATCCCAGTGCCTACAACTGAAGCTGCCATGTGATCCTAGGCTTGGGGTGTGAACAGAGTCCACACTCTCTACCAAGATCCTTCAATCACAAACCCATCTCGATTCCTGGAATAATTGTCTCAGAGTACAGAAAGATATATGGAACTAAGAAAATGTAGGAGTTTCAGAACCTGCAGCATTTAAATATTCCACATGCCAATCACTGCTGTTACCCAGTGATTTGTACTTGCAGACAATGGCCATGTGTCTGTCAGCAAATACAGTTCACAAGAAATTAACTGGCTCTTATCAGGCAGCACTGCTACATGAAAGGCAGATTTTTCAGAAATGGAATTTCACAGAAATGCAAATTAGGTGAGCACATGGTGCCTAGGAAAGGGAGAACCTGGAAGGTGGCAGCTGCTCCTGTGCGGAATCACTGTCAAAGGCACCACGTAAACAAGGTCAAGTGTTAAAAATGTTAGTGCTCAAGGAATTAGACCCAACCTTAGAAAAGTAGAGAATGTAGAAAAATAGTTTAGTAGTTTTGATTACTGAGTTGCGATGTGCAATTAAATTAATGAAGTTAGGTAGGGTCACAGTACATCCTGAGTACGTACACATTCTCGAGAAACAGATTTATAATAAACACTGGAGGCTCATTAATACAATTACAAAAAACAATCTCATCAGCTTATACAAATCACTAACTCTTATATTTTTAGATTCTCATCATAAAACAATCCGAGTGTATAAAGTACGATTTCCATGGGAGAGAGTGAAATATTACAGTTAATTCCTGTAATATCTAAGGACAGACATTTACCTAAATAAATATTATCACAGAAAATTTATTCCAAAAATACATCATTTAAAGTGTTGATTATAAAACACTGTTTAACAATAAACACTGACAAAGTCAACATTTCAGAAAAAGCAACATGCTGCAGATTAAATAATAAAACAAAATACTGGAGAAACTCAGCAGGTCTGGCTGCACCTGTGGAGAGAGATGGAGTTTATGTCGCAGGTCAATTACCTTTACTCAGAACTACCTCACCCTTTATTTCCCACAGGTGATGCCAGAACTCCTGTGTATTTCCAGCATTTTCTGTCTTTACTTCGGATAAAGTACATGGGTTACAGTAGTGTCCGTTTACTGCAGAGGTTTTATGTTCACATTCCAGACAGACTGTACTGTTGCACATTCAGCTGTAACAAACTCAGTGACATAACGGTCCTGCCTGCAACTCAGCTAATAGTTACACAAGGTACAGACCTGCATTTCAACCTGCCTTCTGTAAGCAGAACGAAATCCCAGAGTCTTTGGCACAATGGTACTGGGGGATAGAACGTGCTGAAACATATTAAAATATTTCACCTCCCACCAAATTTCTAATGTTGGTCGTACAGAGCTACAGCAATTGGGAATGGAGATGGGGCCAGCAGTGAATGCAGAGGGCTTAAAATTATAACTCCATTAGAGGCACTTTCATAATTATTAAGCGTTCGGCTGAAGCAATATATAACAAACCTTAACTCACCTCCTGAACCTTGAACCTGTTCCCAACGCTTTGGAAACTCAATGAATGACCCAGCACATGAGGAAGCCAATCATTCCATCATACCTGTGCTGAAATTATTCAAACTCACTTGACAATTCTCAATATGGTTTCTGAATTCCCAGGATCTGCAATACTATAGATGGCAAATCATAACTACAGCCAGGTCAATAACAAAACTGAAATATTGTAATGGAATAGCTAAAATAAAGTTGCTTTGTAGTGAATGGAAAATGCAAATGATGCAGGACTTGATGTGTAACAATTCAGTAATACTGTCCAGATACTGCAGAATAGAAATTATCAGAGATTGGAGAAGAAGCTGACCAGACTGATTAGTAACTAAGCAGCAAAGATTCTTCAAGAGAAGCTGCTGGGAGTGAGGTCCTAATGGTGATATGACAGCAACATGTGACTTAGTGACATATCGGGATTTGTGATGTTCAATATCACAGTTGTGTATCCTTGACAATGGTCACCATGTTAAAATTTTCAAATGCTACTTTTTAAAATTTATATAAAATTATTAATTGTAGATTTTCTGAGCAATCGGTTGAGTGAAGTTATTCTCTTCCTCAGATCTGAGTCCAGCTACTAAGCTTCCAAGAACCTGCACTTAGTGCAGGCGTTATTCCCAGCCTCCTTGAAGACCTGCACTTGGACAGTGCATTGGTGCATTCCGAAAGTACACAGCATGATCTGCTGCACCTGACATTGCACATCTTCCCACCTGGAGAAACTCTCCGGAACTGAAAAGACACAAATATCTATCAGATTCTATCAGAAAGATACATGGCAGCATTTTCAGAATCTCAAACAGTGAGAGGAAGAGATTGGTTTAGAAGTGAAGGATCACACTCTCAGACAGAGGGTAGCTCAATCCCTCCTGAAGCCAAGTTTTTTACTGACAGCAAACTTCCAAAAGCATCAGCTCAACACAATCACTGTTTCCAAGAAGTGTAACCAACTCACAAACTGTCCACATTGTGTCACCACTTTGTCCCATCAGCTTCATACTGTCTCCCTTTTACACACAGTCACCCTCCCTCTCTCACTGTCCCTACCCCTCCCATAATCCTTGTATAAGTCTCTCTTCACTACCCTCCCCTCTGTCTCCCTCTCTCTCCCTGCCACAATTTATTCTCTCTTTCTTTCCCTCTCTCTCCTCTCTCTTTCCCTCTCTCTCTGCCACACTCCCCTCGGTCTTACTCTCTCCTTTTCACTCTCTCTCTTTCTCTCCCCCTTGCTTTCTGCCATATTCCCCCTCTCTCACTCTCTGCCACACTCATGCTTCTTTCTAGTGATAGAAATTCAGCAGATTAAGACTTTGGATCAATCAATGACCTATATCTGATTGACAAGTGGATGAGTTGTTCACAGTCCAGTCAAACATTGCAATTTCTTTGTAATCAACCAGTAACTGTGTTTCCTCAGAGCGTGAAGCCCAACCCCTATCGCTGGGACATTCTGTGGTTTGTACTCCTGGTCTGGGTCTGTGGCCTCACTGAAACAAAGCCAGGACATTGAACCTTTCCATCCTGCTGGCAAACTAACCTCCAATAAATGCTCAAAACCATCGCAAACAGTGTGTGCCATAGAGTTTACCCCACACTGAGTTAAAGGGTTAACCACAGTCTGTTCTAAAAGGATTAATCCCTGTATCAGTATTAAATAGTTAATCAGACAGTGTGTCAAACATGTAAATTGCTTACCCAGTTTTAAATGCACAATTGCTGCTGTTTTGCCGACTGTTAGTGACCAGACATTCAGGCGTTGAACAGAATGAACATCATCAATTTTTAACAGAGTGTCACGGAGACGATGAACGTCAAGGTGTCGTGGAGTTCCTGGAAGAGGCAGAAATCCAACGGAAAGTCACTTTCAGAGTAACCTACTTCCTGCCAAGTGTTTTCGTCAACCAATTCAGGTACAGCACAAGTTCTCAACAAACATATTAAACATTAAGCCTGTACCTTCCTGGATGTGCCAGATTGAAATCAGATTGGGATTGTGCATTGATTCAGGATAAAAGGAAAACTTCACAAAGTGGCAATGACTATCAGGCAATAGGTGAAACAGTTTGTGCAGAAAGTGTGTGTGTGTGTGTGTGTGTGTGTGTGTGAGAGAGAGAGAGAGAGAGAGGGGGGGGGAGGGAGGGGGGGAGGGAGGGGGAGAGGGGAGAGAGAGACAGGGGGGGGGTGAGAGAGAGAGAGAGAGAGTGATTGAGTGCGAGAGAGAGAGTGACTGAGTGCGAGAGAGAGGGGAGAGAGAGAGAGTGTGTGTATGGGTGTGTGTATGTGAGAGCAAGAGAGTATGTGTGCAAGAGAGAGAAAGAGACTCTGTGTGTGTGTGTGTGTGTGTGTGTGTATGTATGTGTATGCGCGCACACGTGTGAGAGAGAGAGAGAAAGAGAGAGAGGTTGCTCTCCACCTGCTCTGTACTCTTCTATTCTGCAGAGATTCAAATCAAAACAATGACTGGCCATCATTATAGTGTTTCAGTGACTAACCTGGGGATGTGAGCAGAACAAAAGGGGAAATTGGAAGAGCTGTCTCACAGACTAGTCAAGCAACAGCCTGACATAGTCATACTCACAGAATCGTACCTTACAGACAATGTCCCAGACACCACTATCACCATCCCTAGATATGTCCTGTCCCATCGGCACGACAGACCCAGCAGAGGTGGCAGCACAGTGGGATACAGTTGGGAGGGTGTTGCCCTAGGAATCTTCAACATTGACTCTGGGCCCCATGAAGTCTCATGACTTCAGGTTAACCTCCTGCTGATTAACACATACTGCACCCCTATCTCCCTTTCTGCTGATAACTCTGTACCTTTCCATGTTGAACACTTGGAGGAAGCAATGAGAGGTGGCAAGGGCACAGCTTGCACTCTGGGTGGGAACTTCAATGTGCTCTGTGTATTCTTTTATTAAAGGGAGTATTCTTGAAATTTTATCGAGATAATACTAGGAAGATCAATGTTCAGTAACTCATCTGCATAGTCCTTGGTGAGGAGAGAAAACTGGAATTGTTCTCCTGATGTTACAGTCTAGTGGGTGGCTGGGTGATGGGACAGAGTCACATCTTCATCCCTGCTGCCAAAAGCAGAAATTTATTTTCCCAAAGTGGGAAATTCTAGAGCCACATCCACCAAAAGCCTCAAGCACCACATTACACTGACCTTCCCTGTAACTGGCCAACTGGAATCCGGAGGGAATATCACACTGAAGCTCATACCTTCCAAGAAGATTAAACTGGTGTCACGTAGGATTCGGAAAGTTGTGCACAGCACCAGGAAGGAGAAGATGTAAGTACAGATTGGGTCAGCGATCTTGTATTGAGGCTGCAAGAGAGGAACAGTGAGACAGAGATCATGAGGGACTTTTCACAGAAACACAGAGTTTGTGAAGTGATCTACATCTATGCCACCCCCACCCTGACGTTCCCTATCCCCACACTGACATTTCCCACCCCACCCCGACATTCCCCACCTCCAGCCCCACCCCAACATTCCCCACCCTACACCAGCAATACCCAATTCCTTCACCTCATTAAGAAAAGCCCCAAAGGCAGATGAAGACAAACTTCTCCCATTGGTGGATAGATTGTGAACCAAGAGAGCATGGATCGAATTTGTGAATTCCTTACTCTTCATGATTTTAAATGCTTCACTTGGATTTCAACTCTTCCTTCTCTCTCCAGGAGGATTGTCCCAGTTTTTCCAATTTATCTT
>NC_063364.1:35202923-35229898 GCF_021869965.1 Rhincodon typus | reverse complement strand
AGTTATCTACCCTCTTAAGTAGAAAGTTAATGGCCTTTATATCCAGAGGACTGGAGTACAAGGATGCAGAAGTTTTGCTGCATTTATACAAATCCACAGTTCTTTCGGTTTTTTTCTCAAGTTTACAAAGTTTGGCAGAAACGGAGTATTCTGTTTTTGCCCGACGATCCTTTGCCACAACTGGAAATTATATAGAATTCATTGGTCTGCTTGGTTTAATGAACAGAAATGTCTTGATTTTTAAAAAAAGAACTCTTTATGCTTTTCAGCATCGTTATTTCATTCTTTATATTCAACCAACAAGGATCCACAAAAGAAAGTTTGATTCTGCTGGTGTGGAGATTGAACCAAATTTCAGTGAAACTAAAAAGGTCAACACTGGCTATTTGATGTCTTCCTTCAGTGAGTATGTGAAGCCAAATTTGAGTAGCCGTGAGCATATTGAAAGTTGAAATAGATTTGGTAGGGTGAATAGCCTACTTTGTATAACAGGCTCAAGGGTTGAATGGTTCCTGTTCCTAGATTTGGGAAGATGAATGGCATCCTATTTGTGTATAATTCTTTCAAGTAGCTGAATGGTCTCTACTGGTCCTGTATAACAGCCAAAAGGGGCTGAACAGCTTCCTCTTGTTCATGTATGTAAGTAAGGAGGATGTGGAGATTGAAATTTTCTGGAAATTAGTGTTGATAATGTTACCAGTTTTGGTGTGGGGCAGTGGGAGATCCCATTTTCTTTCTGTAGAGAACACAAATAATTACAGATATTCAAGGTCATTCCACCTATTATAAGTGATCTATACAGGCACGTCAGTTTTGGGTAAGTATTGAACATTTGAGTTTCTTCCTGTTTAGAGTTAGTCTGTGTCAAAGAAAAATGACTGAAAACAGAAGTGGTAAAACCCTAATGAGCGAAAATTGCTGCGAGAATAGCGTCATCAAAAAGCAGGTGAAAATTGTCAAGCACCTAGTGCCATGGGCTCACAGGCCTGCTCCCTAACCTTGTGTTTTCGTGTTTTACATCATGCAGTAGAGGTGGAAGCAGCAGGACAGACAGACAAGATATCGGTTGAAGATCTGAAGCGATTAATTAATAAACCAGAGCTTATTAAAATCTCAGAGAAACACACCCCCAAACAGAGCTTGGCATTCTGGATCTCGGAGGGAGAGATGGAAGACATTGAGCTGGAGGTTGAAGATGGTTTACGACTGAAAACCTTGGGGGACAGTCCTTTTATTTGTAAGTTTGAATGTTACATCCTGGAATAATTGATTTTTACTGAGATTCGCTGTTTTTGCAGCTGTAACTTCTTACAAAACGAGAAGCAAGAGTTTCCATCAAGTCTGAATCCCCAAATCTTTCATTGCTGATGGTTGATCATAACAGTTGGAAAATGAGAAACAAAGCAATCTGTGCACAGTGGGATTCCACTCACCCAGCCCCTCAATCTGACACATCCACTTTGTCTCTCCTCCCCAAGCATGTGTACACACACTCTATCTCAATAGAATCTAGTGCCTTGAAGTTGAATCAAGGCAATTACAAGTACAGAATACTGGCTAAAGTGATCTGGAAAAATGGTTTAAAAGATAGGACAGTGCCATATATTTTTGAGATTTTTCATACCTCACTAAAAATATACTCCTCCAACAGTCCACCGGGAAGGATGCAGCATTGGTATGGAACTGAGATCTGGACAGATTTAGAAATCAGCAAAGGAGGAATTAGACAGAAAGCATTCCAAAAATATAACTAAAACTATAAGCTGCTTTAATTATTTAAAAATGAAAAGTGTAACCAAAGTGAGCCCTTTAAAGGGCAAGATTGGGGAATCAATAATGGCTAATAGGGGAATATTGGAACAGTCTTGAATAAGTTTTATTTTATTCATTCACAAGCTAGGCCAGCATTTATTTCCCATCCTTAGTTGCTAAGGGTCACTTAAGAGTCAACCACAGTGCGTTTGCTGATCAGACTGGGTAATGATATTGCCATTAGTGAACCACGGGGCTTTGTAATGATAATTGACAATAGTTAAATGTCTGCCATTAGGCTAGCTGTTTATATTGTTATTGCACACATCTCACCATCTGACATAGTGGGATTTGTACCCATGCCCACAAGGACGTTAGATTATCCGCCCTGTGACCATACACTACACTAGTACCTCCCCTGGGAGATTGCAGGTATAATAGAATAGGTGTAAAAAAAAAACAAAAATTGTCAAGTGGATATTAACCAGTCTATATCCTTTATAGACTGTTAAGTGTGCAATATTTTTACAGATGGACTAAAATGTGGAAAATTGTGAACTTGTCCATTTATCACTAAGATCGGAAAAGGAGCATTATTTTAAATAGTGAGAGATTGCAGAACTCTGAAGCCCAGTGGAACCTTTGAGCTGGGACATGTACTATTAAAAGTTACTATGCAGATGCATTTAAGTGATTAAGAAGGCAAGGTTTGATCAGGAATATTCAGCATAGCTTTGTCAGAGGAACGTTGTGCCTAACAAATTTGATAGAATTTTTCCAAGTGTCAGATGAGTGTCTTGTAGTTGATGTAGTTTGTATGGATTTCAGCAAAGGTATTACAAGGTTCCAAGTGGGCAACTGACTTTTTAAAAAAAAAAAGTAAAAGCACATGGAATCCAGGGTAACTTGGCAAGTTGGATCCAAATTTGGTTTAGTGATAGGAGAGAGAGGGTAGTGACAGAAGGCTGTTTGTGTGACTCGAGGCAGGTGTCCAGTGGCCTACCACAGGGATCAGTGCTGGGCCCCTTATTGTTCATGATCTATATAAACAGAAGATGGGAAAGTGGGATGAGGTGTTGAAAATGATAAGTTTTTACTGGAGCGTAGGTGGTTGAGGGGTGACCTTGTAGAGATTTATAGAATCATGAGAGACATAGAAAAGGTTAACAGGAAGGATTTTTGCCTAGGATGAGGGTGTTCAAAAATAGGGGGCATATTTTCAAGGTGACAGGAGAAAGTTCTAATGGGGCAATTTTTTTACACTGGTTCATATGTGGAATGAAGTGTCAGAGGAAGTGGTGGATGCGGGTACAGTTATAATATTTGAAAGACGTTTGGATAAATACGTGAATAGGAAAGGTTGGAGGGATATGGTTCAAAGACTGGCAAGTGGGACTAGTTTAATGTGGGGAAAATGGTTGGCATGGACTAGTTGGACCGAAGGGTCTGTTTCCATGCTGTATGGCTCTATTATGCGAAGTTTGACTGGCTGACAGTGAGGAAAGAAGCCTTGGATTGCAGGTAGACATGAACCGATTGGGCAGATCAGTGTAAATGAAATTTAACTTTGAAAAGTAAGATGTGATATTTGGAAGAAAGGAGTAATCAATGAATGGCAGGACATGAGGAAGCTCAGAGGATCATGGGATCTTGGGTTGCTTGTTCATAGATTCCTAAAGGCAGCAGGACAGGTTAATAGGATGGTTAAGAGGGCATACGGGACACTTTACCATTTGGCCTTGGTATAGATTATAAGAGTAGGGAGGTTTTTTTGGAGCTGTACCCAATTTTGATGAGACCACAGCTGGAGTATACTGTGCATGTCTGGACACGACTCTATAAGGATAGGATTTCATTGGAGGGAGTGTAGAGCAGATTCACCAGTATAAAAGAACAAAACTGTGAATGCTCAATCTGAAATAAAACAGGAATTGTTGGTCTGGAGCATCAATGGAGAGAAAGCAGCGTCAACATTTCGGGTCCAGTAACCCTTCTTCAGAACTGATTGTAGCTAGAATAAGATTGGTATATATGCTGAGAGAGGATGTGGGAGGAGGGAAAGGAGGAAATAGAGCCCAGGGCGAGAGAAAAGCGTTGGGCAGAGAAAGGAATGGATAATGGGGAATTGAGGAGAAAGAAAAGCTGCTGATGGAGACCTTTAGTGGGTGACAATGAGTTGGTTGTCGTGAAAACAGCCCATTGGTGGTCTTAATGTACAACACCTCATATTCTGCCTCAGGAGCCTACAGCCCAATGGCCTTATCGTAGAATTCACCAATTTTAAAATCTCCCCACCCCCGGCCTCATTCCCATGTCCAAACATCCGTTTCATCCCCACCTCCTTGACCTGACACAACCCGTCCACATTAGAACATAGAACAGTACAGGCCCTTCGGCCCACAATGTTGTGCCAACCTATTATCCTACTCTGAGATCAAACTACCCTGCATACCCTACATTATACTATCATGTTGTGGTTGGTTGGCTTGCTGAGCTGGTTCGTTGTTCCGCAGACGTTTCATTACCCTGCTGGGTAACATCATCAGTGTAGCCTCCGATGAAGCGCCGTTGTGTTTTCCCACCTGGTTTTTAAACTCTGGTGTACATTGAGCTGGATTACCTCACTTCTGGTTTTCCTTCACAGTGGAGTGTATATAGGGTCTAGCTCTGTGTGTTATGGGGGTCTAGCTCTTTGTGTTTGTTGAAAGTTTTACTTAGTGAATCATTTATTGTCACGTGTATTCAATATAACACAGTGAAAAGTTTATACTGTCACCATGAATCGGCACCTTTCTCATTTAACTTAAAATAAAAATAAAGAAAGATAACTTAAAGACAGTCCAACTTTTCCTTCTCCGCTGCCACTTTCCCGCTGCAGGCTACACCAGCCCACGCCACAATGCCACGAGAGCCCTGCTCTGGGATTCAAAGGACAATAATATCCATGGTCTAATGCATCCAATGATGTGATGTTTGTTTGGAGTTTCCAATCTGCAATTCCCCTATGAATACCCTTCCAAACTAATTTATGAACTGGCACACTCTAAACATTATATACCTGAAATAGCAGAAGTTTACTATATTATCGTGATCTACTGCAATGTCTGAGTAGTCAGTTGAGCATGAGTGAGAAGGCTGTCAGTTGGTACTTTTGTTTAATGCAAAGTTCCATTATTATTGAAGGGATTTATATTGTAAGTGAAGTATAACAGTGTTGTGTATACCCCCTGTCTTTTCACATTAATTATGCAGACCTCTTGATCAACCTGCACACTCCTGGTCCCATAGGTACTGTTAATAAAATGTTTGCTGTATTAGAATTCTTTCTCTTGAGCCTCTAGGTTTTTTTTTTCCCCCCTTTTCACAGAGAAGGTGGGTGGGGAAAGGGAGTGTTTTTTTTTTTATTTCCAGTTCTGGATATATCTGGCTGCACTGCCGTCAAGTCTGTACCATACAATGACTTGACCAATCTGAGGGATGTTATCAGGCAGCATTTCCTTAATTCAAAATCTCCCGGTATTGCTCTGTTTCAATAATGTAATGATCTCACTACTGCAAAAGCAACATTGCCATGTATAGCTTGAGATCTGCACCATTTGATTTTACAAGTTGCAAAATTCTGGTATTTTAGCTCGATAGTACTGTCTGATTTCTATTCTAGTTTACAATCTAAACAGGAAAATGTATGGCCCCTTACACTATCGACTGAGTCATGATGGACTGTAGCAAGTATACAACTTTAGTCAAGATTTCACAGTAATTAAGTCTTGTACCCTCCAACTGGGTCACTCAGTGTGAAGTTAAGTGAACAACCTATCCATAAGCCAAGCTTGACAGTCTCTGACAGGTTTAAAAATATCACTAGCCTTTACTGTAAGAATGCAATTTTTTTTAGTTTCACTGGCCAAAATGGATGCTGGAACTGTGACTAAATGCAACTTCGCAGGAGGTGAACAGGTTGGAGCTTCTTGGACTGACAATGTATTTGCTGCAAAGCACAAAACTGAGCAAGAGGCCAAAGTTAGCACCCAAGGAGAAGGTGCTGATGAGGACGAATGGGTAAGACCTGGATGGAATGTTCCCTTCACTTACTCCTTATTGGCAGATTTATCTGATCTTTAGAGATGATTCACTCGAGTCGTATTGTTCAGGTACTGATCGTCCAGTGTCTACAAAATGGCAAATGCATTAAATCAGCATGAACATCTGACAGATTAAATATTAAATTACATCCAGGAGTTAATTATGATTAATAACCATTTTTACAAAAATAAGGAAAGAAGTTGGCCTCAGGATACAGCTTAACCGTCATGTTACAAATTGTTTGTGACAGTTTGTAAAAATGTGTTTGAATGCACTTGTAAGTAATCTTTTAAAATTCAGATTGATTATAAATATGACTTATAATTGTTTGGAAATTTGAGGGTGAATGTCACTCCAGCAGTGGTGCAGAACAGAACAGGCTGTGATATGCAGGATTTACTATTTAGTGGATAAAATTAGATGCGCGGTGCTATGGATAACAGGCAGCTGATCTGATACTGGGTGTCACTAACCATGAGCAATTTCTCATCTGAATCTATTTTGTGATCAGTGGAAGTGTTTTAGAATCCAAATCATGGGTAGATTCTCTGATCAGAGACATATTTCTGATTCTTAGCTTTTATGTCTTTCCCCTTTGTGCAGTCCCTAAAAGGAGTTATAAGCCTGATTTTTTTTTTTAGCTGAACTAACCCTGTGTTTCCAGTATTTTCTATTTCCTTTTTTTTTTTGATGAATGATCTGCTCGTTTAATATTTTCATTTTAATTTTTTTCCCTCCAGGATGATTGACACTCCAGAAAGTCATCAAAACCAACAAATGGCAGTAATTCTGGAGATTATTGAACAGGATCAGAGATCAAGCTGTTTTTCATTCAGCTCTTAAGTTTTGTTCCAAATTTTAAAATTTATTGACAGTAAAACCTAAACATAAATTTATCTAGCAACCACCCCAACACCCACAAATGGAGCTGCATCAGGACACTATTTGAATGAACCACAGCACATTGCAGCAACCTGGAACTACGCAAAGCAGATATCACCTAGACGATGTCTTCAAAAGGAATGGATACCTGAAAAGCACAGTTCACCGTTACCTCCGAGACAGACCACAACATGACCAGACTCACTAATCACCTTCCCATACATCAAGGACATTGAAGAGGTGACCACAAGACTACTCAGACCCCTAGGTATCAGAGTAGCCCACAAACCAACAACCACCCCGCAACAGCTACTGACGAACGTAAAGGATCCCATACCCAAAACCAGCAAAATCGGTGTAATATACAAAATACCATACCAGAAATAATACCATCCATCCCAGCAAACAGAGGCATATAACTAACAAGTGGGACAGAACACCAACACTTCACTGAGGCGCGCTGACGATGTTACCCAGCAGGGTGACGAAACGTTTGCAATCAAACCCACCAGCTCAGCGAGTCAACAACCTCATCCACAACCTGAGCTACAAATCTTCTCTAACTTTAAGCTTCAATATCTTTGATGTTTTGTTCAGCATCGCAAAGTTAACCAGAGGATTGTGAGGAATAATTATGATATTATATCTGCAAAGGCCTTGGTTTACTTCTCGTTTAAAATAATCCTTGAAGTAATTTTATTCAGACCAAAGTTTCCTTGTGATTCCCTTGTGTTCCAAACCAGCCGTGGTCCTGAGTAGTTGTCAAACAAGGTACTTTATTCAGGTTGGATGGCTGGATCCCCACAGTGTGTTCAGAGCCAGCTGCTGAAGGAAGAATCCAAAGCCAGTCTTTACTTGGACTAGATTACTGAGTGAACCATTACAGCTACATGTCCTGTGACTCCACGCTAATCCTGTATCAGTAATTGTCTGTTTTCTATGCTTGAATAACCATCCAACATACCCTCCATCTGTATCATTATCTGTGGTTCATGCAATGAATATAGAGCAAGGATCAAAATGGTTGGAGGTCCAACAATTATTGATGCCTCTAAAGAAAAGGTTGTTACATTTATAGTCTCTGCAGCAATCCTGATCCTCACTTTGCAATTCTCTCCCTGAGCATCTCACATTATTCCTCTCTGACAACATTCAATTATGTTATTAAAAGCTTCCTGTAAACCTACCCTGAATGTTCAGACTGTAATTTACCTCCTGATTCTTCTCCCAAATCTTGTGTTATTCCTTTCCTTTTCCTTTGGCCCCAAAAGTATTTTATTGTGAAGTGTAAGTTGGCAATATGTTATGAACTGATTAGGGGATTGATATACTTGTCACTAAACCTTGTCAATGTGCTGTATCATACGGAGATGATTTGACATTCTGCTTACAATTGACCAGCCAGTCTGTTCATGAATGTTTTGAAGGAGTCAACCAAGGGTTACACCTGTATATTTCTAGTACTTGAAGTATGAGAATGGACTGTATGTATTCTTTGAGAGTAGAGACAAGATAACCAAGATAAAATTACAAAATAAACTTGTTAGGAAAACAAAATGCTGAAGTACTTTCCAGCTGATGATGTATTGAAGTCAGAAGTGTCTTTACCTCATGAAGGAGCAGCGCTCTGAAAGCGTGTGATTTCAAATAAACCTGTTGGACTATAACCTGGTTTTGTGTAATTTCTGACTTTGTCAACACCAATCCAACACCAGCACCTCCACCCAATGATGTATTGGGCTGAGAGTCAATTTATATTAACAAAAACCTTCGATTTTGACTGGTCAAATTTTGAACATCAGGTGGACATCTTTTCCTGGCTACTTCCTTTTAAATACTTGTATTTGAAACATGCTTTAAATGGCTAATTCTGACTAGGTTTAGTTCCAGCATATTATCACTTTGTATAAACTGTGGTCAATGATTACCAGAGGGATTGAGGTATGAAGTTAAGATTACTGATAAATGTAACAAAATAATTTCTCCAGGCTTCATTGCTGAGATGCTTTACCTGTTTCCAAATGCAACTTAGCAGAACTTGTTAACAGTTAAAATTTCCTGAAGATCATGAGGTCCGAACAGAATAGTTTGGGGGAAACTTCTCCTGTTGGCACAAGCAGTGTATGACAAAAGAAGCAACAGATAAATGTTTTCATGGAGAGTGGTTAGGCTCTGGAATGCACTGCCTGAATAGTAAGATATCTTGAGATTTCCTATCTTGAGAGAGGAAAATGAAGTATGGGGTTTTTGTTTCGGAGGGGAGTAGTTGAACTCATCTGATAATTAAAACCAAAACAACCAGAGAAGCTTGTCTCATCTTGTAATTTGCCTCTCACTTCCAAATCTGTTATAAAGGAGTGGTTAAATGAAAGAAACCCCTGATACTCACTTTATAAGTAACAAGTAACAATTTATTTATCGAACAGTGAACAAACCAACAGACCTACTAACAAGCCAAACAATTCCCCTCTTCCTATGAGCTATTCCCAAACAGAACAACATTCTAATGAAGAGATAACAAGGTGCAGAGCTGGATGAACACAGCAGGCCAAGCAGCATCAGAGGAGCAGGAAGGCTGATGTTTCGGGCCTAGTCCCTTCTTCAGAAACCCATTTTCTGAAGAAGGGTCTAGGACCGAAACGTCAGCCTTCCTGCTCCTCTGATGCTGCTTGGCCTGCTGTGTTCATCCAGCTCTGCACTTTGTTATCTCAGATTCTCCAGCATCTGCAGTTCCTGCTATTTCTGAAACATTCTAATGAAATGCTGTTTCAATAAATACAAGTCCCACTTATAAACTAAACTAATAAAAAATAAATTAAAACTTAGTCTCTTGAAATTACAGCCAGGGTGCACCTTCTGGAATATTCTATGCTTTTGCTGTTTTCCAGTCCGGCACACCTTTCTCCGTCAAAATCTTGTGTCAGGAATATTAGCTAAGAGATCAGTAGTACCTTTATCTATGTGGTGTTTATTCCGAGAGCCAGTAATTTTCTTTAGAGCTGATAGCTGTTCAGAGCTGTTCTTTTAACAGATGGCAGTTTGTTTTCAAACAGATTTTAAAGTAACCTCTTCTCTTATACCCTTGATGACCTATCAATTTCTTACAATAGGATTGTTCTGAGGTTGTCAAAACCATCAGATTTAAATTTAATTGGTTTTCATTCTCTTAAGTGCCTGGTTTAAGTTAATTGGCTGATATTCAAACTGGTTGCTTTCATAACAAAAGAAGACTACTGTATAGGTTGCCAATCACACAACCTTTTGATACAAATGTTTCAGTTTAGAGAACTCCCTGTGCCCCTGCTGCTGTTTGCAGACATTTTTAAAAAATCTGCAAGCCTAGAAAAACACTCATCTTTTAAAAGGACCACACACTTTTGCCTCTCACCCCCAATCTACAAACAAATTCTAATGTTCTGCCTTCCAATCCATAAGTACTCTACCCAACTTTGCAACATCACCCCCTTTAAAAAAAATGAACCATCATGATGAAAGATGACCACTTTTTTCTCTCTCAATCTTAATGCCATTATTACTAGGTAGGTCATTAATCTACAGTTACTCATTCCATACTAATCCTATATACATATATATATATATAAAACATTGAACATGACTGTTTCTATCTTATATACACATTTTCCTATTAAATTTGCAATAATGCATCTGCAATAGCATGTTCACAACCCACAACATGTACAGTCTGTAAATTAAATGCTTGTAACATAAGACTTCAATGAAATAGTCTGGTGTTCTTGTCTTTAAATCTTTCCAATAATGTCAAAGGGTTGTGATCAGTGTACACAACAGTCTCTGATGCATTGTTTGCAACATAAACATTAAAATGTTTTAAGGCCAGTACCAAACTCAATAATTCTTTTTCAATGGTTGAATATTTTCTCCAGTAGATATTGAGTTTCTTCGAAAATTAACTGGTTGCCCTTTCAAAATTTCACAATCATCCTCCCATAACAACTCCAACCACTACATCGCCTCGTTGATGGTGACTTTGAAGGGTTTCAAGAAATTGGGCATGGGTAAAACAGGTGCAGTGGTTAACACTGCTTTTAAGTTCTCAAATGCATCCTGGCATTGTTCTGTCCACAGAAATTTTGTATTTTTCTTTGACAAATACATCAGCAGTGCCACCACTCCAATAAAGGTTGGTACCAATTTCCTGTAGAAGTTGCTAATGTCCCAAAAATCGTAGCACTTCCTCCTTCGAGGTTGGTCTTGGAAACTCCTCAATGGCCTTTATCTTCACGTTTCTTGGTGTCATCTACCTGTGCACAATGTTGTGTCCTAAGAACATCACTTCCACCTTCGCAAATTCTCTCTTTGCCAAGTTTATAACCACTCTGCCTTCCATAGTCTCTCAAAGAGCTCTGCCAAATGCAACATGTGATCTGTCCACGAATTGCTAAAGATCACTAAGTCATCTATATAGAAGGTACAATTAGTCAATCTGTACTAACCTGCCGAGGTCCGCATTTCCACCTTAGGTTTCTATTCTTAAATTAACAACATTCTGGAATACATTCATTCCTTTTCCAAGTAGGCCTTATGATATAATTATTTTATTTTCTCATCTTTTTGTTGTAGCTCCATTAGTCTTTCAGAACTAAACACCTCTGTCTGATCCTCCATCTGCTTAGGTTTTTCCATTATTATTTTGCCAAACAGGGTGTTAGTTAACTGGACACCAACTCCTTCATCTTTGTCTTTGGTTTTCCCTTCTTGTTTCAACTTATGACTGTGGGATCTTGTCCCCACATAGTCCAGAAAAATTCCAGGGTATTTCTCTTTTAACTCTTCAGTTCCTTGGTTTTCTTTTGGTTTCTTCACTACAATGGGCATCACTTCCACCTTCAATCCGGCTAGGTCATTTCCAAGAACAAACTATATTTCTGGAATAGACGCTCTTTTAATTACTACCACAGTCACTTCCCCAGTCTTAAATGGACTTTCAAGCCTTATCTTACACAGGGGAATGCTAAATCTCTCTCTATTTATTCCACAGATTTTCACACTCTTGGGTAACATTTCAGAAGGAGTGCAAATACTTTCATCTCTTACTATTAGAGGCTGACCAGCTCCCGTATCTCTCAATATTTTAACTTCTCTACCTTCTTCTCTGTTCTTCCTAAGTAAACCTTACCCACACAAGCGAAGACTTTAAAGAGATCGGGCACTGTCTTACTATCCAATCTGTGACTAGGCTGTGCACTCTCCTGCAGCTCCTCAACTCTTTTTGAGATTTCCTTCAGAATCTCAAATAATCCCACTAGTTTATTCCCTTTTACCACATCCTTTTCTGCAGTGTCCCTCTTAAACCACCAGCACTGTGACTCTGTGTGTCCTTCTCCATTACAGTGGAAACACCTGAGGCCTTTCGCCTTGCTTTCACCCGCTTGGGTTCCTTTTTTCACATGTGGTAAACTGTTCCTGGTGTGATCTACTTTTTGTTTATCATTGAAGGATCTCCTTCTTTCCCAACTTCTATCCCTCACTGAATGAAATTGCTGTCAGAAGCTAGATTTCAATTTATGCACTAATGCGTATTCATCCGCCATCTCCACAGCTCTTGCTGTTTTAACCTTATGTTCCTCGACATGAGTTCTTACCACTTCTGAAAGTGAGTTTTTAAACTCCTCTAGCAGAATAATCTAAGATCCCCATATGTAATTTCTATCTTTAATGCTCTCACCCATCTATTGAAGTTGCTCTGTTTAATTTTTTCAAACTTGACATAAATCTGACCTGGTTCCTTCCTGGTGTTCCTGAACCATTGTCTGTATGTTTCTGGTACCAATTCGTAGGCACTCAAAATAGCCTGTTTCACTTAGAACATAGAACATAGAACATTACAGCGCAGTACAGGCCCTTCGGCCCTCGATGTTGCGCCAACCTGTGAAACCAATCTGAAGCCCATCTAACCTAAACTATTCCATTATCATCCATATGTTTATCCAATGACCATTTAAATGCCCTTAAAGTGGGCGAGTCTACTATTTTTGCAGGCAGGGCATTCCACGCCCTTACTACTCTCTGAGTAAAGAACCTACCTCTGACATCTGTCCTATATCTATCACCCCTCATTTTAAAGCCATGTCCCCTCGTGCTAGCCATCACCATCCGAGGAAAAAGGCTCTCGCTGTCCACCCTATCTAATCCTCTGATCATCTTGTATGTCTCTATTAAGTCACCTCTTAACCTTCTTCTCTCTAACGAAAACAGCCTCAAGTCCCTCAGCCTTTCCTCATAAGACCTTCCCTCCATACCAGGCAACATCCTGGTAAATCTCCTCTGCACCCTTTCCAATGCTTCCACATCCGTCCTATAATGCGGCGACCAGAACTGTACGCAATACTCCAAGTATGGCCGCACCAGAGCTTTGTACAACTGCAACATGATCTCATGGCTCCGAAACTCAATCCCTCTACCAATAAAACCTAACACACCATACACCTTCTTAACAACCCTATCAACCTGGGTGGCAACTTTCAGGGATCTATGCACATGGACACCCAGATCTCTCTGCTCATCCACACTATCAAGAATCTTACCATTAGCCCAGTACTCTGTATTCCTGTTACTCCTTCCAAAGTGAATCATCTCACACTTTTCCACATTAAACTCCATTTGCCACCTCTCAGCCCAGCTCTGCAGCTTATCTATGTCCCTCTGTAACCTGCAACGTCCTTCCGCACTATCCACAACTCCACCGACTTTAGTGTCATCCGCAAATTTACTAACCCATCCTTCTACGCCCTCATCCAGGTCATTTATAAAAATGACAAATAGCAGTGGCCCCAAAACAGATCCTTGCGGTACACCACTCGTAACTGAACTCCAGGATGAACATTTCCCATCAACCACCACCCTCTGTCTTCTTACAGCTAGCCAATTTCTGATCCAAACCGCTAAATCACCCTCAATCCCATGCCTCCGTATTTTCTGCAATAGCCTATTGTGGGGAACCTTATCAAACACTTTACTGAAATCCATATACACCACATCAACCGCTTTACCCTCATCCACCTGTTTGGTCACCTTCTCAAAGAACTCAATAAGGTTTGTGAGGCATGACCTACCCTTCACAAAACCGCGTTGACTATCCCTCATCAAATTATTCCTTTCTAGATGATTATAAATCCTATCTCTTATAATCCTTTCCAACACTTTACCCACAACCGAAGTAAGGCTCACTGGTCTATAATTACCAGGGTTGTCTCTACTCCCCTTCTTGAACAAGGGGACAACATTTACTATCCTCCAGTCTTCTGGCACTGTTCCTGTAGACAATGACGACATAAAGATCAAAGCCAAAGGCTCTGCAATCTCCTCCCTAGCGTCCCAGAGAATCCTAGGATAAATCCCATCCGGCCCAGGAGACTTATCTATTTTCACACTTTCCAGAATTGATAACACCTCCTCCTTATGAACCTCAATCCCATCTAGTTTAATAGACTGTATCTCAGTATTGTCCTCGACTACATTGTCTTTTTCCTGTGTGAATACTGATGAAAAATATTCATTTAGCGCCTCTCCTATCTCTTTGGACTCCACGCACAACTTCCCACTACTGTCCTTGAGTGGCCCTAATCTTACTCTAGTCATTCTTTTATTCCTGACATACCTATAGAAAGCTTTAGGGTTTTCCTTGATCCAACCTGCTAAAGACTTCTCATGTCCCCTCCTGGCTCTTCTTAGCTCTCTTTTTAGGTCCTTCCTGGCTAACTTGTAACTCTCAAGCGCCCTGACTGAGCCTTCATGCCTCATCTCTACATAAGCCTCCTTCTTCCTCTTGACAAGAGATTCAACTTCTTTAGTAAACCACGGTTCCCTCGCTCAACCACTTCCTCCCTGCCTGACAGGTACATACTTATCAAGGACACGCAGTAGCTGTTCCTTGAACAAGCTCCACATTTCAATTGTGCCCAGCCCCTGCAGTTTCCTTCTCCATCCTATGCATCCTAAAACTTGCCTTATCGCCTCATAATTGCCTTTCCCCCAGCTATAACTCTTGCCCTGTGGTATATACCTATCCCTTTCCATCGCTAAAGTAAACGTAACCAAATTGTGGTCACTATCACCAAAATAAGCTGTCTATCTCCTTCCTGTACTCTGTCTCATCATTGTCTGAGATCTGACCCACTATGGTGATGTCATCAGCAATTTCATAAAATGGAATTAGAGCTGAATTTGGCCACCCAGTTGTGAGTGTATAAGGAGGATAGCAAGGGGCTGAGTATGCAGGGGCTGGGGCAATGGTGTTGAGGATTACTGTGAAGGAGATGCTGTTGCATATCCTTACTGATAAGCTGACATTACTTCAAGTGGGTTCTAACCAGGGTTTTGTATAACTGCAGCATAACTTTTGCATCCTTGTACTCCAGTCCTCTAGATATAAAGGCCAGCATTCCATTAGCTTTGTTGATTATTTTCTGCAGCTGTTCATTACATTTTAAAGATCTATGCACCTGAACCTACAAGTCCCTCTGGACATCCACTGTATTTAACTTCATACCATCTAGAAAGTACTCTGATCTATCCTTTATCTGTCCAAAAAAGGTAACCTCACATGCGCTTACATGTGCCACAGTTTTGCCCATTCATTTAGTCTATCAATATCCCTTTGTAAGTTTATGCTATCATCTACACTGTTGATAATGCTGCCTAATTTTGTGTCATCAGCAAATTTGGATATATGACTTTCTGTTCCATTATCTAAGTGATTAAAAAATAATGTGAATAATTGAGGCCTTAACACAGATTCTTGTGGGACACCGCTGATCACATTCTGTCAATTTGAGTATCTACCCATTATCCCTCTTTTCTGTTGCCTGCCACTCAATTAATTTCAAAGCCATGTCAGTAATTTGCTTTCAATTCCATGAGCTTCTACCTTAGTTAACAGTCTCTTATGTGAGACTTTATAAGATATGTTCTCAAAGTTCATATAAACGAGATCCATAAACATTCCTTTGTCCACTACCTTAGTCAATTCTTCAAAAAATTCAATGAGGTTTATAAGGCATGACCTACCTGTCATGAATCCATGCTGGCTCTCCCTGACTAACTGAAAATGTTCAAGGTGTTCAGTTACCCCATCCTTGATTATAGACTTCAATAATTTCCCCACTACAGATGTTAGACTACCTGGTCTGTAATTCCCTGGTTTTCCTCTTTCGCCCCTCTTAAAAAGTGAAGTGACATGTGCAACTTTCCAATCCAGCAGTTTGACTCGTACATCTAGGGAACTCTGAAAGATTATAGTTAGGGCATTTCTAATGTGCTCCTTTCCTTCCTTAACACCCTTGGATGGAAACCGTCAGGTCTCAGGGATTTGTCACTCTTTAAATCTACTAATTTCTTCATACAGATGTTTTACTTACGTTAATTTTATTCAGTCCCTGTTTCTAATTCACTGTTAATTTCCTCAGGACATACAACAAGCTATCTTCCTTTTCTACTGTAAATACTGAGGCAAAATAATTATTCAATATGTCTGCTATTTACCCATAGTCACTGACAACTGAGTTCACTGTTTATCGTCACTTATGTAAATGATTTGGATGTGAACATAGGAGGTATAATTAATTAGTTTCCAGATGACACCAAAATTGGAGATGTAGTGGACAGCAAAAAGGTTACCTCAGAGTACATTGGGACCTTGATCTGATGGGCCAATGGGCCGAGGAGTGGCAGATGGAGTTTAATTTAGATAAATATGAGGAGCTGCATTTTGGAAAGGTAGATCAGGGCAGGATTTATACACGTAGTGGTAAGGTCCTAGGGACTGTTGCTGAATGAAGAGATCTTGAAGTGCAGGTTCATAGTTCATTGAAAGTGGAGTCCCCCAGGTAGTCAGGAAAGTGAAGAAGGCGTTTGGTATGCTTGCCTTTATTGGTCAGTGCATTGAGTTGGGACATCATGTTGCGGCTTAACAGGACGTTGGTTAGGTCACTTTTGGAATACTGCATTCAATTCTGGTCTCCCTGCTATAGGAAGGATATGAAACTTGAAAACATTCGGAAAAGGTTTACAAGGGTGTTGCCAGGATTGGAGGATTGCAGCTGTAAGGAGAGGCTGAATAGGCTAGGGCTATTTTGCCCAGAGCATTGGAGGCTGAACGGTGACCGTATAGAGGTTTATAAAATCATGAGAGCCATGGATAGGATGAATAGCCAAGGTCTTTTCCCTGGGATGGGGGAGTCCAAAACTAGAGGACATAGGTTTAAGGTGACAGGGGAAAGATTCAAAAGGGACTTAAGGGGCAACTTTTTCATACAAAAAGTGGTGTGTATGGAATGAGCTGTCAGTGGAAGTGGAGGAGGCAGGTCCAATTACTACATTTAAAATTTAAAATTTAAAATTACTACATTTAAAATTACTACATTTAAATTACTACATTTAAAATGGGTATATGAATAGGAAGGAGTTAGAGGGATATGGGCCAAATGCTGACAAATAGGACTAGATAAATTTAAGATATCTGGTTGGCATGGACAAGTTAGACTGAAGGGTCTCTTTCCATGCTGTACAGTTCCATGACTCTATATCCCCACTTTCAGCCTTTAGTGGGCCAGCATTGTTCCTGACCACCCACTCTCCCTTTATGTAACTATAAAATTTATTCTTGTTGAAGTTTCATTGTCATCATTAGTTGATGCAGTTTATATGGATTTCAGCAAAACCTTTGAAAAATTCCCACATGGGAGACTGATAAAGGTGAAAGCATATGGGATTGTGGGTAACTTGGCAAGTTGGATACAAAATTGATAGTGACAGGAGACAGAATGTGGTGGTAGAGGCCTGTTTGTTAGTCTTGAGGCCAGTGCCCAGAGACATACCACAGGGATCAGTGCTTGATTCCTTATTGTGTGTGATATATTGAAATGATAAAAAAGAAAATGTTTGGGGTGGTGGGAAGCGAAGGATAAGTTTGTTTGCAGATGACACAAAGATTGGCTGGGTGACTGACAGTGAGAAGGAAGGTCTTAAATGACAGAAGGATATAAACAAATGGTCAGATGGGCAGATGGAATTTAACTCTGAAAAGTGTGAGTTGATGCACTTTAAAAGAAGGAACAAGACGAGGGAGTACTCAATGAATGGCAGGGCACTCAGAAGCTCAGAGGGATCTTGGGGTACTTGTCCACAGATCCCTGAAGGTGGCAGAAGAAGTTAATGGGGTGGTTAAGAAGGTATATAGGACATTTACCTTTATCAGTCATGACATAGATTATGAGAGCAGCGAGGTTTTGTTGTGGCTGTACAGAACTTTGGTCAGGCCACAGCTGGATAATGTGTGCAGTATTGGGCATCACACTATAGGTAGAAGGAGATTGCACTGGAGGGGATGCAGAGGAGATTCACCAGGATGTTGGCTGGGAGGGTGCAGTTTAGCGATGAAAAGAGTCTGGATAAGCTCGGGTTGTTTTCTTTGGAGCAAAATTTGTTGAGAGTGGACCTGATTGAGGTGTATATGATTATGAGGGGTATGGACAGCGTGAATAGAAAGCAGCTGTTCCCCTAGGTTGAAGGGTCAATAACAAGGGTGTGTAATTTTAAACTGAATAACAGGAGGTTTAGAGGGGACATAGGTAAAACCTCTTTCACCAAGAGGGTGGTGGTAGACCATCACCATTAGGTGGGGGCAGAAAGTCCTATCTCCAGCTGATGAACACACTTTGTGGTGTTAGGTGGCTCTGGAGCTCACCAAAGACATCACGTCATTCCTGGGTGTGGTCCCCAGAATTGAACTCAATAAAGTCCAACCAGTCACAGGTTTACATCTTGCAGAATATTGCAAATGGCAACTTTCAATCACAGATGTTGAACATGATTTATGAAAGAGCCAATGGGATAGATTCCAATCAATCAAAATGTTAATATCTGAAAACAATGTTTGTGTTAAATACAAAGATTTTCCCACAGAAAATAAATTATCCTGTTCACAAGTTAGTCCCCAGCGTGGTTAGCCATTCTGGTCTCCATTTAGTCTCATTGAGTTACCACATACTTCCAAACGTCTCATCAATCCAATCTTCCAACACCAGCCAATATTCCTGCCCATTTGCAAAGTTCTTCACTGTCCGACTGTCATTCCTTTTCCTGCCCACGTTGCGACTTCTCCAATTCCTGATCTGAGAATCTTCTGTCAATTTGTTTCACATCAAATGGAACAAAATTGCCACTGTCGCTATTAAATATTTTTTCACTCGTGTGGTGTCAGCATCCAGATTTAAAATAATTGACAGAAATTCAAACTATACATCACTACAGTCATTCACATCCTCAGGCTCAGAGAGTGCTCCATATGTTAGGAGTTAGTGAGAACAGGGCTATTACTGACTACTTTATTCATGGCTGAGCATAGATCTAATTTCACAGGTGAATTATCAGATCCCTCCACATCTGGACTATATTTTTGATTCCTGGAAACTGTGGATAAATGGCCATTAACGTGACAATGACCCATTCTGCCCCCTCCCCGACTTCACCACCTTTACCTCACTCTACCCAACCCTTGCAAATCCTCATCCCTGTCACAGCAGGTTTTAAAAAAAACTAATAACCACCACCAGTAAAAGCACCCATGTGGCCAATGGAACATTTAGAAGCAAAGCCTATTATGGGCAATACAAACCATCAGGGGTGGGGGAGGGAGAGTAAGGGAGAGCAGGAAAGGACTAAATCAAATTGGAGTTGGAGGGGGAAATAAAACACAGTACCCCCCATGGTGCCCACCTCTCCCTAAAGGCATTGACAGCATCAATGGACATTGCATGCTCCCTCTCCAATGACACCGGGCTCGAATATAACTGCAGAAGAGGGACAGGCAGTTGGCAGATACGACCCCCTCCACGGCCCGCTGCCTGGACCTGTTTACAACCCGTCTGGCCAGGCCCAGGAGCAGACCCACGAGGAGGATCCTCTGACCTGCCCACGCCCTTCTGCACCAGCTGTCCAAAGATCAGGAGCATGGGCATGAAGTGTAACCAAAAGCACAACAAAAGATTTTAACACACAGCAGTTTTATCTGAGACACTCAATTAAAAGCACTATTAATTAGCTTATGGAAGTTGTGAAGCTGACCTTCTTTTGGCATGTTGGAGATTGCAATGTGTTCATCTTTATGATACAGAGTTATGT
Organism: Rhincodon typus; assembly: GCF_021869965.1. NCBI lineage: Eukaryota > Metazoa > Chordata > Chondrichthyes > Orectolobiformes > Rhincodontidae > Rhincodon > Rhincodon typus. Next base: position 35,210,020 of record NC_063364.1, on the reverse strand, counting down.
TGAATGTTGCTTTCATTGCTGGTTCATCAAAGCACGGGAATGCTTTCCTGGCATCAGTCGGCTGCATCTGAGTTGTTGCAATGACTCTGTAATAACAAAGGAAGCAGATCGGACATCAGTCATTGCAGGGAAATTCAAAGTGATGATATTGTATTTATATTTATCTATCATTTTCAATAATCATTTTCTCCCAACTCTTAGTTATTATTTTAAATGGCAGTGACTCACTGAGTGAATAGGAGGAGGCTGTTTGAGGACCCACCAAATAACTGATCCCCATTAGCTTCCATCAGTTGCTGCATCATTCACAGAACTGGGATAACAAGGCGTAGAGCTGGATGAACACAGCAGGCCAAGCAGCATCAGAGGAGCAGGAAAGCTGACGTTTCAGGTCTGGACCATTCTTCAGAAATTGGGGAGGGGAAGGGGACTCTAAATAAATAGGGAGAGGGGGAGGCGATAAAGGATAAAGGAGTGGATAAAGGAGCAGATAGGTGGGAGAGAAGACGGACAGGTCAAGGAGGTGGGGATGAGGCTAGTAGGTAGGAAGTGGGGATGGGGGTTGGTCAGTGAGGTGGGAGAGAAGACGGACAGGTCACGGAGGCGGGGACGAGCTGGGCTGGTCTTGGGATGAGGTCGGGGGTGGGGAGATTTTGAAGCTTGTGAAGTCCACATTGACACCATTGGGCTGCAGCGTTCCCAAGCAAAATATGAGGCGCTGTTCCTGCAGCCTTCAGGTGGCATCGTTGTGGCACTGGAGGAGGCCCAGGATGGACATGTCGTCTGAGGAATGGGAGGGGGAGTTGAAATGGTTCGCAACTGGGAGGTGCAGTTGTTTAGTGCAAACCGAGCGTAGGTGTTCCACAAAGCGGTCCCCAAGCCTCCGCTTGGTTTCCCAGATGTAGAGGAGGCCACAACAGGAACAGCGGATGCAGTGTACCACATTAGCAGATATGCAGGTGAGCATCTGTTTAATGTGTAAGGTTTTCTTGGGGCCTGGGATGGGGGTGAGGGGGGAGGTGTAGGAGCAGGTGTAGCACTTCCTGTGGTTGCAGGGAAAAGTGCCGGGTGTGGTGGGGCTGGTATGGAGTGTGGAGCGGACAAGGGAGTCACGGAGAGAGTGGTCCCTCTGGAAGGCAGATAAGGGTGGGGAGGGAAAAATGAGGTCTTTGAAGTGGGGTCAGCTTGTAGGTGGCGGAGGATGATGTGTTGAATCCGGAGGTTGGTGGGGCGATACATGAGGACAAGGGGGATTCGGTCTTTGTTGTTATTGTGGGAAAGGGGTGTGAGGGATGAGTTGCAGGAAACGCAAGAGATGCGGTCGAGGGTGTTTTAGACCACTGTGGAGGGGAAATTGCGGTCCTTGAGAAATGAGAACAGCTGGTATGTCCGGGAGTGGAATGCCTCATTTCAGGAGCAGTTGCGGCGGAGGCGAAGGAATTGGGAATGGGAGATGGCATTTTTGCAGGAAGGTGGGTGAGAGGAGGTGTATTCTAGGTAGCTGTGGGAGTTGGTGGGCTTGAAATAGATATCAGTTTCCAGGTGGTTGCCAGAGATGGAAACAGAGAGGTCCAGGAAGGAGAGTAAGGTATCAGAGATGGTCCAGGTAAACTTAAGGTTGGGGTGGAAGGTGTTTGTAAAGTGGTTGAACTGTTTGAGCTCCTTGTGGAAGCACAAGGCAGCGCCGATACGGTCATCGATGTAACGGAGGAAGAGGTGGGGGATGGGACCAGTGTAGCTTTGGAAGAGGGACAAAGAGGCAGGCATAGCTTGGGCCCATGCAGGTACCCATGGCCACCCCCCCTTTGTCTGTAGGAAGTGGGAGGAATGGAAGGAGAAGTTGTTAAGGGTAAGGGCGAGTTCGGTTAAGCGGATGAGGGTGTCGGTGGAGGGGGATTGGTCGGGCCTGCGGGACAGGAAGAAGCGGAGGGCTTTTAGGCCATCTGCATGGAGAATGCAAGTATATAGGGAGTGGACGTCCATGGTGAAGATGAGGTGTTGAGGACCAGGGAATCGGAAGTTTTGGAGCAGGTGGAAGGTATGGGTGGTGTCACGGACGTAGGTGGGGAGATGATGTTTTGGTGGTCAGGGGTGGGGTCATGATCAAGGGAGCAGTAGGAGGCGGTGTCAGAGAGTTGGCGCATGGCCTCGGCGATGTAGAGGTCAGTGCGCCATACTACAACTGCGCCTCCCTTGTCCGCGGGTTTTATGGTGAGGTTGGGATTGGAGCGGAAGGAGCGGAGGGCTGCATGTTCTTTTGGGGGAGAGGTTGGGGTGGGTGAGAGGGGTGGAGAGGTTGAGGCGATTGATGTCTCAACGGCAGTTGGAGATGAAGAGGTCAAGGGAGGGTAGGAGGCCCTCTCCCTATCCCAGGAATGCCGGATGGAGACAGTGTCAGGGGGTCTTATAGATCGTAGAATCCCTACAGTGTGGAAACAGGCCCTTCAGCCTAACAAGTCCACAATGACCCCTGGAGCATCCCACATGGCCCAGCCCCCTATAACGCACCTAAGCTACACATCCCTGAACACTACGGGCAATTTAGCATGGCCAATCCACCTAGCCTGCACATCTTTGGACTGTGGGAGGAAACCCACGCAGACATAGGGAGAATGTGCAAACTCCACACAGACAGTTGCCCGAGGGTGGAATCAAACCTGGATCCCTGGCGCTGTGAGGTAGCAGTGTTAACCACTGAGCCACCGTGCTGCTAAGATTTTTTGTCTTGATTTTTTCTTTTCTATCTTTCATTTAAAAGAGTAGAGGAGCAGAAATCTCTCATCCATATTCAACCCATCCCTGCCCTGTCCTGTCTGGTTCCGCATCCCGATACTTAAGGAAGTGTTCATCCTCTCCCAAGTCAAAAGTGCAACCTTTTGTCCTGTTTTCAATCACACCCTTCCTTCCTTCTCCTCTCCCCTGCTCTTCCAGCCCCACTACACCTTTTACTAAATTAAAGACATTATATAAATATAACTCATTATTGTTATGCTTGACCACTCTGTAACTCACAATGGCCTAAAATTTGCTGTCATAGTGATGGAAATTCTGTTGGCATCACACTTATTTATGAACAGATCAAACTGTAAATTCAGGTCAGTGCAGTTCTGTGGTTAAACAGATAAATCCAAAAATTGCTGTCAGAGATCCAAAGTAGTCCAATTTATGAGATCCATTAGTTCCACCATTAACTTTGGGGCCATGGAATGATTTGTGGAGGAAAACTATACTGAATTAATGAATATAGACACTTTATTGTTCAGTTTCTGGGGAACAATTGGCATTTATATTTGAACAAATTAGTGACTGTTTTTATAAAAGTGGTTTATGTGTCTTATTAAAGTTTTCTGTCATCAAGGTCAAAGTTTTGAATTTCATATTCACCAATAGCAATCAGGCCCAGCCTATCCAACTTTTTATCATAATATAATTTCCACCATCCCAGGAATCAGTCGAGTGAAACTTCTCTAAACTATTTCTGACACATTTGTATCCTTTCTTAAATGAGGAGACCAAAACTGTACAAAGTACTTCAGCTGTGGCCTCAGCAAAACTATATAACTGTTGCTAAAAATTTACTTCCCATTCCTAAGTAATAAATAATAACAATCCTTCCTGGACACCTACTATATGTGCACACTATCCTGTTTTATTTACTGACCTGCTCTGAAACTCAAAGGTGAGGGATAGAATTATTTTGAGGTGGATCACAAGAGCCTGCTGGTGCCCTTGCTGTGCCTCCAAGCTGCAGGCATAGTCTAGCTGAGCCACATGATTGGCTGTTAGTCACAGTGAGATTTAGAGGTTTTGAACAGAGACTAGAACTTTTAATGTCTTTAATGAAATGTGTGAGTATTTTCAACAGACTGAAATTCCCAAGCTTCAAAACTCCCCAGATTCTGGAAGGTTACCATTGGATTGGAAAATGGCAATTATAAATACCTCTCTTCAAGAAAGGAGAAAAGAAGTAGGAATTTTTGTGCAGTTGGTCTAATATCTGTCATTTGGAAAGTGACTGTGTTCAGAAGTTAGTCATGACATTTTTAGAAAATCATAAAACAATCAGTGATGTCATAGTGATGTCACTGGCCAAGAATCTGGAGGCTAATGGACTGAGAGCATGGGTTCCAATTCATTGATACAAAAATCCAACTGTTTGACTAATATCAACTGAGGAAGGAAATCAGCTGACCTCACTTGCTCTGGGCTACATGTGACTCCAGACCCTCATCAATATGGTTTACTATTAACTACTCTCTGAATGGCTGAGCAAGCCACTTAGTTGTACCAAAACATTACAGAAAACTTAATAAAGAATAAAACTGGATGAACCATCTGACATCGACTTTGGCACCAGAAACTAGACCAGCAAACACAGCCCTGTTGACCCTGCAAAGTCCTCCTTATTAGCATCTGGAAGCTAATGCCCAGATTGGGAAAACCTGACATTGTCAGGTATGATTCCGTAAGTATGGCTGACAATGTCCCAGACACCACCATCATCATCCCTGGATATGCCCTGCCTCACCAGCAGGACAAACCCAGCAGAGGTGGTGGCATAGTGGTTTACAGTCAGGAGGGAGATGCCCTCGGAGTCCTCTACATTTTGCCTTAACCCACGAAGACTCGCGACATCAGATCAGATATGGACAATGCAACTTCCTGCTGATTACCCATACAAGATGCACTGCAGAAATTCACCAAGGGTCCTTAGACAGCACCTTCTAAACCCACAGCCACTTACATTGAGAAGGACAAGGGCAGCAGATACATGGGAACACCACCCTCTGCAGGTTCTCCTGAAACCCTGAACATCCTTCCTAATAGCAGTGTGCATATCCCCACACAGCACAGACTGCAGCAGTTCAAGAAGTCACCTCACCAACACCTTCTCAGGGCAATTAGAGATGAGCAATAGATGTTGGCCCAACCAGTGTTTCTACATTTCATGAAAGAATGAAAAAAACACTGTGGTATGAATGGAAATTGTATTAGACAATTTGTGAGAGTTTTTTTTAAGGGTGTAACAAAAAGGATTGAGTGGATGTTGCACATTTGGATGTCCAAAAGGCATGCGATAAGGTGCCACATCAAGGGTCATATAATTAGCATGGATAGAGGACTGGCTAGCTAACAATAAGCTAACAGGCACGGTAACACCAGCTCCAATGGTCCCAGACACATCTGTTCCCATGGTCGCTGCTACAGACGTCAGATCGGTCTTCTTAGGAGTAAACCCAAGGAAAGTGATGGGCCCAGATGGTGTCCCCGGCCACGCACTCATATCCTGTGCAGACCAACTGGCGGAGATATTTACTGACAACTTCATCCTCTCCCCCACTACAAGCCAAAGTCTCCACCCACTTCAAGAAGACCACCATCATCCCCGTCCCCAAGAAAGCACATGCAATGTGCCTTAATGACTACTGCCGAGTGGCTCTGACCTCCAAAAGCATGAAGTGCTTCAAGAAGCTGGTCATGGCTAACATCAACTCCAGTCTCCCAACCTGCCTCAATCCCCTATACTTTGCCTACCAGTGTAACAGGTCCACAACAGACACCATACGCCTAGCCCTGCACTTATCCTTGGAACATCTGGACATCAAGGACACCTACATCAGACTCCTGCTCACTGACCACAGCTCCGCCTTCAACACTATTATCCCCTCCAGACTGATCTCGAAACTGCGTGACCTTGGTCTCTGCTCCGCCCTCTGTAACTGGATCCTCAGCTTTCTGACCCACCGACCGCAATCAGTGAGGATAGGTAACTGCACCTCCTCCACAATAACACTCAACACTGGAGATCCCCAAGGATGTGTCCTCAGCTTCCTATGGTACTCCCTGTACATCCACAACTGTGTTGCCAAATTCTGAACGAATGCTATCTACAAGTTCGCTGTCGACACCACTTAGTAGGTTAGATTTCTAACAACAACAAGTCAAAATACAGAAAGAAGATAGAGGGCTTGGTGACATGGTGCAATGAGAACAACTTCTCTCTCAATGTCGGCAAAACTAAAGAACTGATCATTGACTCAGAAAGAAAGGAGGAGAACACACCCCCATCTACATCAATGGAGCTGAGGTTGAGAGAGTAGAGAGTGTCAAGTTCCTCGGACTGACAATAACCAACAACCTGTCCTGGGCTTCCCACATAGATGCGACAGTCAAGAAGGCACAACAACGTGTCTTCTTCCTCAGGCAGCTCAGGAAATTTGAAATATCCATAAGGTCCTTCACCAAATTCTACAGATGCACCATTGAAAGTGTACTGTCTGGGTGCATAACAGCCTGGTATAGCAAATGCTCTGCCCAGGACCATAAGAAACTACAGAAGGTGGTGTGCACAGCCCAAACCATCACAGAAGCCAACCTTCCAACCATGGACTCCATTTACACGGCTCGCTGCTGCGGAAAGGCTGCCAACATCATCAAAGACCCATCACACCCCAGTAATGATCTCCCACAGCCTCTTCTGTCAGGCGGAAAATACAGAAGTCTGAACACACGCACTAACAGGTTCAGGAACAGCTTCTTCCCAACCTTTATCAGACTGATGAATAGACTCTCTGGCCTCAAACAACGCTGATCTTGCTAACGTTTATCTTGCCTAGTGCATGCCCTGTGCAATGTAACCTGTATGCCTCTGTCTAAGTCTTTTTGATCTGTGCTTCCTTGCTCACTATGATCTGCCTGCACTGCTCGTAAACAAAGCTTTTCACTGTATTTCGGTACATTTGACAATAAATCAATCATTCAGTTTAGCATCAGGATACTGTGTCATTTTCAGACTGGCTAACTGCAACAACAAAATGCCACAAGGATCAGTGCTGGAGCGAGCAACAAGGTGTAAAGCCTACAAAGGAATCAGGAGAAGCAACTGAGTGGGTACGTCTTGCTCAGTCAGAACATTATGTGGGTAATGTGAGATTATTCACTTTGACAGGAAAAGTATAAAAACAGAATATTATTTTAATGGAGAAAGCCTGCAGAATTCTGTGGTACATAGAACATAGAACATAGAACATAGAACATAGAACATTACAGCACAGTACAGGCCCTTCGGCCCTCGATGTTGCGCCGACCTGTGAAAC
>NC_063364.1:35202189-35202423 GCF_021869965.1 Rhincodon typus | reverse complement strand
CAGCCCTTTGAGCCTGCTGCACTATTCAATATGATGATGACTGATGATTCAACTCAGTGCCCTGTTCCTGCTTTGCCCCTTACTCTGACTCCCAGGGGCAGTGTGGGTAATGACACCCCCACAGGGGCAGTGTCTGGGTAATGACACCCCCACAGGGGCAGTGTGGGTAATGACACCACCCCAGGGACAGTGTGGGTAATGACACCCCCACAGGGGCAGTGTGGGTAATGACAC
>NC_063364.1:35192730-35202179 GCF_021869965.1 Rhincodon typus | reverse complement strand
CAGTGTGGGTAATGACACCCCCCAGGGGCAGTGAGGGTAATGACATCCCCCGGGGCAGTGTCTGGGTAATGACACCCCCGCAGGGGCTGTGTGGGTAATGACACCTCCCCAGGGGCAATGTGGGTAATAACACCCCCTAGGGGCAGTGTCAGGGTAATGACACCCCCCCGGGGCAGTGTCTGGTTAATGACACACCCCAGGGGCAGTGTCTAGGTAATGATACCCCTCAGGGGCAGTGTGGGTAATGACACCCCCAGGGGCAGAGTGGGTAATGACACCCCCTAGGGGCAGTGTCAAGGTAATGACACCCCCCCCGGGCAGTGTCTGGGTAATGAACCCCTCAGGGGCAGTGTCTGGGTAAGGACACCCCCCAGGGGCAGTGTGGGTAATGACACTCCCCCAGCGGCAGTGATTGGGTAATGACACCCCTCCAGGGCAGTGTCAGGGTCATCACCACATGCCCCCCGCAGGTCTGAGGGACACCCCCCCCAACCCCCCCCCCCCGCTGATGATAAAGTTCCTTGGATAATTTTGACCAATGGCCCCATTGCTGTTCCTCAGTGACAGCCTCGAACTGAGTTCTGTCTTTATCACTGACTCCAGGTGTGGGTCTGAGCCCTAGCTCCTGGGGATTGGCTCTGGGGGGTTGAGTTGGCTGAGTGTCCAGTCTGTAGGAACAGCTGTCCCCGGGGGTCAGGTGGCGGGGGGAAAGGTGGGGGGAGGAGTTTGCCACTGATGGAGGTTTTTGTTGGGGTCTGTTCCCAGTTGGAACTCTGGGTGATCCCAGTCCCAATCCTTTCAGGATAACTGCCAGGAAGCCAAGGGGAGCCGTCACCAGGACCGTATCTCCCAGTTTACAATCTCAGCCTGGCCTCTGGCCCCTTGTCTGGGTTTCCAGTTTGAAGTCAGCCTTGGCCTTGCTCTCCCACCCCCCGCTACCTCCAGGTTTGGGGAAGCCGGATGCTATGGTGCTGTCCCATTCTCCCAGGGCTGCTTCTGCTGTCACACGCTGCATTGTCCCAGAGTTAAAAAGGAAACAGGCCAGCTTCATTTCCAAAGCGCCTGTCGTTTGTTTCCTCATGCTGCTGTTGAATACCTGGACCATGAGCTCAGCCTGACCATCTGAGCATGTGAATTTACTTCATTTGTCTTCACAAGGACCGAAAGGGTCCACTGGGAAATAGGGTCCCATTGCCTGTTGCAGATGGTGGAGATTTTCTTTGGTGTTGTAAAAGGTAGCGTACACCATTTGTTGCACCTTGATCCAGTTTGAATTGGCATTGAAAAAGATTGAGAACGTGGAGCCCATTAAAGGCCCCGTGGAATCTCGCAGGTCTCCCTGGGCAGCCCCATGGGGTGCAATGAAGCTGCTACTTGGGCCTTCTGGATTTGACTGCAGGTTTTGCACCAACTCACCTCGTTTGTAATATCAGTGTCTGTGCCAGGCAATATTTTCACTTGAGAAATTCCTGGTGACCATTGAGCAATTCTTGGAGATTTGGTTGCAGGCCTGAACATGGGTAAATCACCTGGGCTCCCCTCAAGGTAATCCACCTTCCACGTCCAACTCCCAGCACTGTGAGATATCAGGTTTCAGCTCTTTGGTAGGATGTCCATGTGGCCCACCATTTAGGACAGTGTTACAGAGATTCACCAACACGGGCTCCTTTTCGGTCCAAGCCTGGATTTGTTTGGCAGGTAAAAGTAGGGTGTCCATAAAGTTAAAAGTCAGGAAGACTTCAACTATCTCTGGGGGTGAAGGTACACAGTTCAGGGCATCCATGTAGGCTCGGTGTCTCCCTAGACCATGTTCCAAGGAATATTCATAGGCAACTGATAGCAGTGTCCCCCAGCGCTCATTCAAGCTGATACAATGAGAGGAATCAGCTGTCTTCCTTGAAGACCAGAGGTTTGTGATCCATGACTATGGTGAAATGTTGCCCGTGGACATACTGGTGGAACTTATTCATTGTGCGTACCATGGCCAAACCTTCCTCCTCAATCTGGGCAGACTTCCTTTCTGCCTCCATCATGTGCACACCATTGGATGTTCTGTCCTATCATCCCGACATGTGACAGTACCACCCCTATCCCACAGCGGGAGGTGTTATAGGTTACAATGAGTGGTCTCAGCGAACATAATGAGTGACTATATCTGCTGACAGTGGTTGTTGTTTGATGTTTACAAAGGCCTTTTCTTTTGGCATTTACCGCAACCATCTGTGATTTTTTTAGCAGGATATAGAGAGGTGGCAGTCGGGTCAGATTAGTGTGAGAAATTCATAACCAATTTAGGAGACGTATAAAAGGCTTCATGTTTCTTGGAGTCACAGGTCTTCTTATGGCCTTTCCCTTCTCTTCAACATGATGTCACCAGCTAACTCTTGTTAACCCTGTACCCGAGGAACATTACCTCATTTACCTATAAGTTGAACACACTGAAACACTGCAAAAACCTACTACAAACTCTCAAAATGTTCCTTTGCAGTAGCTTCTGAAATTAGAATATCATGCAGATAGACTGCCTCCCTGGGCACACCTTGGAGGATATTCTCCATCACCCTTTGAAAGATGGCTCAAGTCAAAGATACCCAACAAGGCAAGTGTACTCACACAGTCCTCAATGAGCATTTATAGTAACATACTTCTTGAAATATACCTCAAACTCCAGTTGGAGGTAGGCGTGGTTCATATTCAATTTGGAAAATATGTGACTCCCAGCCAACCTTTCATACATGTCTTTTCTGTGTGGCATAGGGTATCTGTCTAAGCAGGAAGCTCTGTTGACCATCAGCTTATAATCCTCACAGAGATGGATCTAGTTGTCAGGTTTTAAAACTAGGACTACTGGCACAGCCCATTCAGCAAATTATACTGGGGATATGATGCCAAGTTCCTCTGGAAATTCCAATTTGGCCTCTACATTGGCGCATAGGGGACCAGTTGTGCTTCTGGGTCAACATAAATCTTGGCCCTGGCTCTTTTTATCCTCCTGAGGCCCTCTTGAAAATCTTTGGGATTCTTCCTAAAGACTTCATACAGATTACCAGTACCCATTCTAAAGATCACTTTCTGTAGCCAGTCCCTTCCCAAAAGCCTTTGTATCACTAGTAAGGGGAGTCAGACTGTCAGCTGCCCTTGTATAACTGGGATTACTATGGTCCCAATAATACATAAGGGTTCCTTGGTCTGTGTGGCTAATCTAGCCTTGGCGTCTCACAGGCTTAAAGGCAAGATGCCCCATTGGATTTCCTAAAGATTTTCTCCCCAACAACAGATACAATGGTACCTGGGTCTATCTCCATATCTAGGGGGTGGCCATTTACCTGGAGTTTTATCCAAATTGAGGCCACTTTGGGAGCACTGATGTAATTTAGCTGTATCAATTCCTCACCCTCAGGCTGATTTATTTGCACAGCCCTGTCTTGAGGTGACTTTGCCCTTGGACCTGGGCAGTATGCATTTTGCCTGTATCGATAGCCTTGACTGGAATAGACCCTATGAGCACACATGCAGCCTGGGTACTCCTGTTCCTCACTGTATTGTGGAGAAACATCCCGCCCAGTTCTGGAACCTCATGGTCTTTGACTCAAATTGCCCTTCCCTGGCAACAAACGGGGGCTCTGAGTACTATCTGCTGGGGATTTGGGGGTGACCATCTATGGGTCCTGAAGCTCCCAAGCCCCCTTTTCTATGTTTTCACCAGAAAAAGCCAGTTCTATGGCTTTCTTGAGGTTCGGATCTAGTTTGGTAAATAGGTTCCTTTGGGTCACAATATTATTAATTCCACAAACAAAGCAATTCCTTAACATTTCGTGAAGTGCTGACCCATACTGTATGTGTTCCACTAATTTCCACAGTCTTGTCAAGCATTCAGTACCTGGTTCCCCAGGAAGTCTGTTTGCCGTGTTAAACCTGTAATGCTACAGTACAGCAGATGGTTTAGCCTCATAGTGGTTCCATTACCATATCTATCAGTTCATCAAAGGAGTTTGACTCCTAGTTTCTAGGAAGGTTAAACTCTTTATGATGCTGAAAGTTGAGGCCCACAAGCGGTAAGGAGGATGACTTTTTGTCAGTGGCTCCCATCTATCCCAGTTTCCTGAGAAAAGTATCTCACTCTTTCGACATATGGGGCCAATCCTCCACACCTGCATCATAAGGCTCTAGTTTCCCAAACAGCAGCATTTCCAATATTTTCCCTGTTGTGGTCTTACCGGGTTCTTCAGAAGGAAAGGCTGCCTGAAACTGTTCTTCAGGCTCGTCACCGGTATCGTCACTCAGGAAAACCAACTGGGAAGGAACTCCAAAATAGAGCTGTTCCTCAGGGAGTACCTCGACTGGTCCCAACCTGGGACAGACAGTTTCACAGACCCATCCCTGGGTCTGCTGTTTTTTAAAACTCAACTTGTTCAGAGCTGTGATTACACACTTCCTAAGCAGATGGGACTTGACCCTGGGCCTCCTGGCCCAAAGGTATGCACACTACCACAGCAGCACAACAGCCCCTCTTCAGTCTGCATTTTTTTATATCATAAAGTGCCATCACAATGGGTCTACTTTATTCTATACTTCAGCTGGGATTTAGTCATTCCCGAGAGTGGTTAGTGATGTCCTTCATTATATTGGTATGCATTGTTAGTCATCAGTTATTTCAATCATCGTGTTCAGACATGCCTAATGGGAATTCAGGTGGGACTTGAATCCTGGGTCTCCTGCTCAGAGGAAAAGACACTACCACTGTGCCTCAAGGGCCCCTAATGGATCTGCATTTTTTCATATCCAGAAGCACCATCTGAGGAAGGGTCACCTAACTCAAAACATTGAGACAACAAGGTGCAGGGCTGGATGAACACAGCAGGCCAAGCAGCATCATAGGAGCAGAGAGGCTGACGTTTCGGGCCTAGAACCTTCATCAGAAAGGGTCTCCGACACCTCCTCCTACCGCCCCCTTGATCATGACCCCACCCCTGAGCACCAAACCATCATCTCGCAAACCATCCACAACCTCATCACCTCAGGTGACCTCCCACCCACGGCCTCCAACCTCATCGTTCCCCAACCTCGCACTGCCCGCTTCTATCTCCTTCCCAAAATCCACAAACCTGAATGCCCTGGTCGACCCATTGTCTCCGCCTGCTCCTGCCCCACCGAACTGATCTCCAACTATCTCGACTCCATTTTCTCCCCCTTGGTCCAGGAACTCCCTACCTATGTCCGTGACACCACCCACGCCCTCCACCTCCTCCAGAACTTCCAATTCCCCGGTCCCCAACACCTCATCTTTACCATGGACGTCCAGTCCCTCTACACCTGCATAGCTTTCTGATGAAGGGTCTAGGCCGGAAACGTCAGCCTCTCTGCTCCTATGATGCTGCTTGGCCTGCTGTGTTCATCCAGCCCTGCACCTTGTTGTCTCGGATTCTCCAGCATCTGCAGTTCCTACTATCTCAAAACATTGACTCTGTTTTTTGCCTTCACAGATGCTGCCAGAGCTGCTGAGCTTTTCCAGCAACTTTGCTTTTGTCGCCATCACAACAGGTCTGTTTTATAAATATTTTCAAACCAACCTGTTTAGGGATGTTCCTACACACCTCCGGAGAAGGTGGGACTTGAACCTGGATCTCCTGGTCCAGAGGTAGGGACACTACAACTGCCCCACAAGAGGCTTCTGGGTTTGCTTTTTCTCAGTTACTATTTCAGTTTACTTTCTAAACAACCTGTCACACAGCCCTCGAGCAGACGCCACATCAACCCGGACCTCCTGCTCCAGAGGTAGGGACACTACTACTGCCCCACAACAGCCCTGTGGGCCTGCCTTTTTCTAACTTATATCTGGAATTGTTATTAAACACAGGCAAACACCCTTCCCAGCACCACATCATTGTGACATTTTTTCATTTTTTAACTATTAACTACCACGAGTTACCACCTGTGCACCCAATCAGACATTTACCTGCTAAGCAAACCATCAAAAGTGAGGGGGAGGCAGGTAGAGTGGGAAGGGGCTAAAGCAGATTGGAGTTGGAGGGGGGAAAGAAAGCTCTGTATTCCCTTGTGGTGCCCACCTCTCTATCTCTCTCTCTCTCTAAAGGCATTGATAGCATTGATGGACGCCACCTGCTCCCTCTCCAATGACACCTGGGTCTGTCCACGGATCCCTGAAGGTGGTAGGGAAATGAACAGGTTGGTTAGGAAGGTATAAGAGACAGGTGCCTTTATAAGTTGAGGCATAGGTTATAAGAGCAGGGTGGTTATGTTGGAGCTGTACCAAACTTTAGTTTGGCCACGGCTGGAGTAGTGTGTACAGTTACAGGGAGGAGATGGCCTAGTGGTACGATCATTGGACTGTTAATTCAGTGACCCAAGTAATGTTCTGGGGACTGAGGTTTGAATCCCACCATGGCAGACGGTGGAATTTGAATTCAATTTTAAAAAAAAACTGGAATTAAGAGTCTAATGATGATGATGAATCCATTGTTGATTGTTGGGAAAACACATCTATTTCACTAATGTCCTTCAGGGAGGGAAACTGCCATCCTTACTTGGCTTACATGTGACTCCAGACCCACAGCAATGTGGGTGACTCTTAACTGCCCTCTGGGCTATTAGGGATGGGCAATAAATGCTGCCTTAGCTAGTGACACCTTCATAATGTGAATGAATAAGAAAAAACATTCTGGTCTCCACACTATCACAAGAATGTGATTGCACTGGAGAGGGGTGAAGAGGAGATTCACCAGGATGTTGCTTGGGTTGGGGCATTTCAACTATGAGAGAGAGATCCTGCTCCTCTGATGCTGCCTGGCCTGCTGTGCTCCTCTAGCACCATACTGTGTTATCTCTGACTCCAGCACCTGCAGTTCTTACTATCTCTGGATAGGCTCAGGTTGTTTTATTTAGAGCAAAGAAGGCTGAGGGGGAACCTGATAGAGGTCGATAAGATTGTGAGGAGTATGGACAGGATGAATAGAAAACAGTTGTCCCCTTAGTCAAAGGGTCAATAATAAGGGGGCACACTTTTAAGGCAGAAGGCAGGAGGTTGAGAGGGGAATTTGAGGAATGATTTTTCACCTAGAGAGTGTTGGGGACCTTGGAGGCACTGCCTGGGAGGGTAGTTGGGGCAGGAAACCTCACAACGTTTAAAACGTACTTGGAAGAGCACTTGAAATGTCACAACATTCCAGGCTATGGGTCAAATGCTGGAAAGTGGGACTGGTGTAGATTTAACATAATTTTGGTGGTAGAAAAGAGCTCTTCTGTATTCTACGATTCCGTGATCTTATTAAAACATACTCAATCCTTAGGAGACCTGACAGGGAGGATGCCGAGGGGCTTTCTCCTGTGTGGGCGAGATTTGATTAAAGGGACGCGATGTTTTAAAAATCAAAGGTCTCCCATTTTAGACGGGGACGTTAACCATCTTTTCTTTTAGAAGTTGAAGGTCTTCGGAACTCTCTTCCCAGAGAGGGATAGAAGCAGAATCAATGAATATTTTTAAGGCAGACGTAGATAGATTCTTGACCAACAAGGCCATTAAAGGTTATCCAGGTAACTCCAGAAATGTGGAGTTAAGATCACAATTGGATCAACCATGATCTTGTCAAACAGTGAAGCAGGTTCATGGAGCTTGTATGTTCATATGTAAAGACATGATTTTATCTTGGTTTCACTAAACTGTGGTCAATTTGCTGCAAGGCAATACTTTAAGTTCATCTTCAAATTGAGTTTCAATTATTTTGCTCGAGAAGCATTTACAATGAAACTACTGAACAGATCACTTCCCACACGCTCCACCTACTGCACTCCCCCCATCCCCTGCCCCAGCCTTGCCTCCCAATGGACCAAATGACTTCCTTCTGAACAGCTCATACCAGTCAGAACCGAACTGCACACAGGCCTGGAAAACAGGACAGCTACAAGTAACTAATCCAACTAAATAACCAGCACAGGAATCTGAAGGACATTTACTCTGCATGGTGCATTAATATATTTGCACCGCACAGCAGCACATCCTGAAGACATGAAAATGACACTGAGGCTGTCTTAAGCAACCATTGACTTACATGAGGTTAACAGCAACTCCAATTGCTGCAATGATGATCATCACATCTGCTTGGATTTCAAAGTCCTGGTGTATGGTCCTCTGAACTGCTTCATAGATGAGCCCAATAGTCACTGCATAGATCAGCATTACACTCAGCACTGCAGCCAGGGCCTCTGTGCAACACACAACAAAAGGACCACATTGATTCCGCAAAATTAACCAAACAGTACAAACAAATCACAACATTGTCAATACTGGGATTGAATAGATGACAGAGATATCACAATAACTACCAGTATAAGAATGAAGGGGCCATAATACAGGTAACACAACTTGACTAGTAATCTAGAACCAGGGTTAATGTTCTAGGTCATGCCATAAGCATTTAGTAAAACAGCTCAAACAACAGTTCCCTGTCCACTGCTTATGAAAAGAGTGGAGATGGTACAAGAATAACTAGCATGCTTCAATAATCAGATATGGAGCCAAAGAAACAGCTGTGGAGTGGGAGTAAGCAATAAACAGAATGAGAAAGATGGGCTGAAGGAACATTGAGCATTGTAAAGGAGGGTAGAATGATAGTTAAAGGTCACAGAGTCTGGGTCCTGGGAATTTGAATGGATTTGAATAGCCCTTGACCGAGGAAAGCTGAAGAAATCAGCTAATCAAAATGACATTGCATAGTCTAAAAACACAAAGTGTGTTGCCAATTTTTGGCACTAGGTTGATCCTTGCACAACCCTGTATCTTTTTATGCATGAACAGCAAGCCCTCCCCTAAGGTTTTGGAGAAATTGTATTGTGTACTGGATGAAAGTTACTGAGTACTGTGCTTCAGTTCTATGCACAATATAACACACACTGCAGTTAGAACTTCTCTCCTACTGAGTTAAAGGTTCAATGTGCAGACTAACCAAACCATGATTATTGCCTCTCTTTTGCCAGTGCATGATACAAAGTTCAGACAAAGATTCTTTGCTGATTCAACTTATCACAGAATGTGGTTCCATAATGATTTTGAGCTCCCTTACTGCCACGTCAACTCCTCTTCAGAAAACCCAGCTACATAGCCGTGACTAATGGGTGCAGCATTGAACCGAATAAATAGTCATAGGATGATCCAGTATAAAAAAAACTACGCCATTCAACCCACTGCACCTGTGTGAATCTTTGAAAGAACAAACTGCTTCCCAAAGTTACTCAGTTCTAACCTTTAATAAAAGGTAAACCTTGAAGATGCAGGATTTTAGACTAAACTTTTTCATAAAAAAACGAAAGAACTGCAGATGCTGTAAATCAGGAACAAAAACAAAGTTGCTGGAAAAGCTCAGCAGGTCTGGCAGCATCTGTGAAGGAAAAAACAGAGTTAACGTTTCAGATCCGGTGACCCTTCCTCAGAACTG
>NC_063364.1:35149310-35162730 GCF_021869965.1 Rhincodon typus | reverse complement strand
TTGGGGATAGAGGTGTGGGGGTATATGGGGTGTATTGGGGGTTGAGGTGATGGGCCGAGAGGGTTTGGGGATAGAGGTGTGGGGGTATATGGGGAGTATTGGGGGTTGAGGTGATGGGCAGAGGGGGTTTGGGGACTGGGGATAGACAGAGTCAAGGCTCTCAAGGCGTTTGAAGGTTGGTGCCGGGAGCTGGTGGTTCAGCAGGCCCTCCCAGCCACGTGATCCAAGACACCAGCAGTGGAGAGTGGGAGAGCAACTGGAACTATGCTGGAATATTCCAGGGATATTGAGTT
Organism: Rhincodon typus; assembly: GCF_021869965.1. Taxonomy (NCBI): domain Eukaryota; kingdom Metazoa; phylum Chordata; class Chondrichthyes; order Orectolobiformes; family Rhincodontidae; genus Rhincodon; species Rhincodon typus. The sequence goes on along the minus strand of NC_063364.1, from coordinate 35,162,437 downwards.
TATAGAAACTGGGAGCAGGAGTAGACTCTTCGCCCCTCAAGCCTGCTCCAAAATGCAATGAGATCATGACTAATCACATTGTAATCCCAAATTGGCATTCCCACGTGTCTCCGATAACCTTTCAGCTCTCACTTAGTAAGAATCTATCCACCTCCCCTTAAAAAAATTGAAAGAGTCTCCTTCCACTGCTATTTCAGGAGGATAGCTCCATCCCCAGAGAAAAAAAGAAATTCTCCTCATCTCTGTTTAAAATGGATCACCCCTGTCCACATCCAATCTGTCAAGACTCCTCAAGATCTTGTATGTTTCAATGAAGTCACTTTATACTCTTCTGAAGTCCAGCAGTTACAAGCCTCGCCTCGTAAGACAGCCCACCCATTCAATAGAAACAGAAAACAGGAGCAGGAGTGGGCTATTCAGTAGATCAAGCCTTCTCCACCATTCAATATGGTCATGGCTGATAATCTAACTGAGTCTCCTCTTTCTGCCTTTTCCACGTACCCTTTGATCCCTTTCACTCTAAGAACTATATTTTTGGCCTCAACCACTTTCTGTGGCAGGGAATTCCAGAGGCTCACCACTGTCTGGGTGAAATATGACACCATGTTTGTGCATTATCGTTGTAACAGAGTGGGGTTGTAGTATAATTTGTGGGAAAAGATATTACAACTGATGGAAAAGCTGTTGAATGCAATTGCTGTTTACTGATCCTTTATGCATTATTGTTTTTGTAAAAAAAACAGCAAGTGTCAGGAAGCCATGGAGCCAGGGAACACCAGTCCAAGCATATCTCCAGAACAGAACCTCACAAAAGGTAAGACGAGCAGGTTGGACAAAGTTAGCAAGAGTTATTAATGTCTTCATTATTTTTGAGCATTAACCCTTAAACTTCCACTTTCCCAGCTCTGTCTTGGCAGTGGATGCCCCTCCCTCAGAGACAGTGTCTCCCTGAACAGCTGATTCTGGGACGAGGATGATGCTGGAGGGTTAGAATTAGAAGCAGGATGATAGTGTGGGAAGGACATAGTGGGCTGCAAGCCCAAGGCTCCCACTATCCTGTTAAATTACTTGTTGTGTGCCCTGAATTGAGGTTGATAATGTAGGCTGAATGAACTACTGAAGTGAGCGCTGGTATTCAGTGTAGCTGGCACTTTAATCGTCGTTGTTGGATTGTCTAACTTTTATTGCAACAAGTTGTTTCTTGACTGTATATCTCCATTTAGTGACTGAGAATATTATGAGAATGTGCGTAATGTAAGTGTTTCATTGAATAGTTTTTGCAAAAAATGAATGAAAGGAGAATATTGAGGTATATGGGATAGTGTTTACTCTTGCCCTGCAAAAGTTAATTGAAGGCTGTGAAGTGTGGGCATGACTTGTCAAATTTTCATCACAAAATTGGTTAGATTCCAGCCTTGCTACAACCATCATCCTCCTGTTGCCTCTCCTCCCTACTCCTGTCATTGCACTCTTGGTGTCAGGTAACACATAGAAACCTGTGCCATTTTCTGTAGTGCAGTATTGATGAAAGGGATATGTGTTTGCCTCTTTATCTCTCTGCCTCTAAATTGGTCACTGTGTCTCTTTTATCCCTCTCCTGCTGCCCCTCTCTTTCCCCTCAGGCTTAGTCTCCCTCTTGTATTTTTGCCACTTACTCTCTGTTTTTCTTTATTTCTTCCTATCTATGCCTCTCATTGATTGAAGGAACTTGCTATGTGAGCCCCATCTGAAAGTAAACGTCAGCCTCTCTGCTCCTATGATGCTGCTTGGCCTGCTGTGTTCATCCAGCCCTGCACCTTGTTGTCTCGGATTCTCCAGCATCTGCAGTTCCTACTATCTCAGTAAAATTGACTGATGTTTTGCCAATAGTATGTCCTGGTGCACAGTAACCTACAAGTAACAAAGGCATCGAAACCTTAACAGCAAAGAGGGGTCAATTTTAGAGAAAAAGTAAGGGACCTGCATCATCAATTAAATTGATGTAGTTCTCCAATCAGTTGGAGGACTCCGGCATTTTAGTCTCATTAAAGCACATATTGAGTCACAGTAGAGACAGCTTGACTTTGTCAGACCTGTAACTACATTGAACTGATTGAAGGTTCGAAAATACAAAAATCAGTTGTTCTATGCCTCACTTTTATGCACATGAGAATGAACCTAAACTTTTTTTAAAAAATTGAAAGACACTCTTAGCCCTGAAACAGAAAATGTGCAAGTTTACGTAGTGCATGAATTGATGATTGCAATATTGCAATCTTGGATGATGGTCTCATAACTTTAATGATCCTTCACTCTCTGTTTTTTCCTTTGATGTAGACCCTGGTGAATCCAGAATGGATTTTGAGAACTCTGAGTTAATCATTGTGAATCAGGCAACTGTGGAAAAACTGGCAGGGGGCCTGATCTCTCACTACCTCCCCAATCTACAGCAATCAAAAACTGCCCTCCAGGAACTGACGTATGTTTCTGAGTGTATTTATCTTTGATTGTTAATTATTGATTGTTTCCCCTTGTATGTTGAGTAAATGTTACTTTACATTAAATTACCTATAAACTAAGATGCAGTCACATGAGGAAATCTTAAAACAGAGGTACAAGGCTGATATGGATACATATAAGATTTGATATGATATCGCTATGGGTGCTGACATCCCCATTACTTGTCAGCAATCATCAGATCTCATTTCATTTAAATAGGTCAGTATTTAAATTAGCAAGAATAACTTTTGGAAGTTGTTAATCCAGGAGTTTTTCGATATGAAGTTCTCCTCTTGTTAAAAATGGTGAACCCATTTGGCTGGTCAGACACAGAGTCTTGCCTCCAGTGGCCTGACAGTTAGTTCTTCACAGCACAGTATTCCCACAAAATTCTAAACCATCACACAAAACCCCATTAAACTGCTGTCTCCTCACCCCTAAATCTGTGTCGAGATATTCCCCTCACGGAATCCCCTCCCCCTTCCCCTGCTACAAGCCTTCCAGTTAGGTGATGTTCCCACATATCTTTGCCAGAGTAACTAAGAATTCCCTGACAGTTGGAATACCTGGTGCAGAGAGTGAGGAACAAGGGCACCGAGGCACACATATGTACAATACATGTGCCCCTCTCTATATCTGTATAAAGAGAGAGGTAGGTTAGGTGTAGTTACTTAGGAAATCAAGGGAGGCACAGACAGACAAGTCCTTGAAAAGACAGCAGACCATACAAATTTACATATACACATACAGGCCATTCAGCCTGTTGCATCATTCAATAAGATCATGACTGAACTGATTGTAACCTCAAATCCACAGCTCTATCGACCTGAACCTTTCACCTCCTTGTTTAACAAGAATCTATCAACGTCTATTTTAAAAATATTCAAAAATTCTGCTTCCATCCCTTTTCAGTAAGAGAACTCAAGATTGATGACTCTGAGAGAGAAAGAAAATTGTCTTATGCCCATTTTAAATGAACACACATGATTTTTAAACAGTGATGCCTGGCTCAAGATTCTCCCATAAGAGGAAACATCCCCTCAGTTTCCACACTGTCAACACCTGTCAGTCTTTTATATGTTTTAATGAAGTTAACCCTTATTCTTCTATACTGTAACAGATAGAAGCCTGGCCTGTCCAACCTAATTTCAGAAAACAACCATCCCATTCCAAGTATAGTCTGATACACTTGCTCTGAACTACTTCCAAAGCAGAGAATTGGGAGTGTCTAGTTGAGAGTGGGGCGAGATGGGAGGGTCACTGAGAGGGGTGGTGAGTGAGAGCGTCTGGGGGGAATTGATTTGAAAAAATTGAAAATAGGAGTAGGACTAGGCTATTTAATCCTTCAAGCCTGCTTTGCTATTCAATATGATCATGGCTGATCATCAAGCTCAGTACCCCAATCCTGCCATATCCCTTCATTCCTTTAGCCCCAAGAGCTATATCTGCTTCCTTGAAAACACAATGTTTTAATCTCAACCACTTTGTCTGGCAGTGAATCCCACAAACAACCACTCACTGGGTGAAGAAATTTCTCCTTATCTATCTCCTAAATGGTTTACGCCTTATCTTAAACTATAACACCTGATTCTGGACTCCCTCATCATTGGGAATATACTTCCTGTGTCTAACCTGTCTGGTATCCAAGGCAGGCATTAATGGAGATTATGTCCAGTAAATGCTGGGATATGTGCAAATGATTTCTTCTGACTACACACTTTGTTGTAGCAGAATGTCAGCAACTCCCAGTAAACAAACAAAACCATTAATGCCAACTGATGAACTGTGGAAGTCAGCATGGTTATCTGTGGAACCAGCAGAGTCTAAAATAGAACTGACAATAGTAATAGACTTTATTTCTTTCTAAAAGATTTCAATTATTTCAATTATTTTAGGCAGAACCAAGTGATCTTATTAGATACGCTGGAGCAAGAGATTGCTAAGTTCCGGGAGTGCCACTTGGTGCTGGATATCAACATGCTTGTAAGTACCATGTTAGAGAGACTGTATATGATACAGAGGTTGCAGTGACTACATGGAGGAATAGAGATGGTTCCACGTTCGTAGAATCATACAGTACAGGAAGAGGCCACTCTGTCCATCATGCCTGTCCTGGCTCTCTGAAAGATCTATCGAGCCACTGGTCCCCTTCATTGCAATTAGACTGCAGAATGTGAAAGGCTCATTAATATTGTCAGACTTTCAGTAGGTGTAACTGCCTTGGATTGACAAATGAATCAGCTTGTTGTGCAAACAGAATTCCTTGTACATGCCTGATTTATAGGAGGGCTTAGTCTGATGGAATGTTTTACTTGCTGTGAAATGGAATTTTGCAGCTTTTAAATATAATTTGAAATTGATTACAATTTTAAGTAATAATACTTCACTATTTTAAATGAATTCCAGATATTAATTTATGTGGCTTTGCCTTTCCTTTATTCACAACTTGTGAGCAATGTTTGCTGGGCCAGCATTTGTTTCCCATCCCTGATTGCCCTGGGGGAGGTGGTGGTGAGGTACTCTTTTGAATTGCTGTAGATATGGTGTGGGGCCCTTCTGTCAAGACCACTTATTATTTTTGGATAGCGGACTAAAATGGTGACTAAAAGATACTGCTTTAAACAGAGTAAATAGTGGAATAAGATGTTGATGTTTTAAGAATGAGTGACGGAATACATTGTGAATTGTATTTACACCATAGCCTTTTTCAAGCAGTGGGGAAGGCTTGATACCTCAGCTCTCTTTGTTTGTGGTTGAAGCAGTTTGCAGTTTTGCTCAGTGACGGTCTTTTGAATGATTTTTCAACTGACTCCGGGCTCTGGAGGGCTCGGCATAGTTACATCAACTTAATTGGTTCCGGCCATCTATCTTTCTTGCTCTCTCTCTCTCCCTGTCTGTCTGTGTGTCTCCCTTTCTGAATATGGCTCTCTCTCTCTCTCTATCTGCCTGTGTCTCTCTATCTTTGTATTTCCCTCTCTCTGTCTGTCTCGGCCTCCCCAACCCTGTCTGTCTGTGTGTCTCTCTCTGTATATCCGTCCCTCCCTCCCTCCATCCCTTCTCCTTTGAGGAGCAGTAACAGAAAATCTTCCAGTAGTTTCTCTCACTGCCATTTCCCTGTAAACTACTCTTCCTGCAAATTGCCTGTTGGAAGGAAAAAGTGGAAAAATAACTTTCAGAGACATTGAAGGGGGCAAATTCATGACCAGAGAATGAAAGACAGCAGTGACGTACAAACAATCTCGTCTCATCGGCAAAGAACTGGAAGGAACCAAAAGAAAATAATTCACCAGCTCCAGTGGCTTGGAGTGGTGCTATTAAACTGTTTCTCCAAGTTTATTTTCTCTCCCATTTTTGACCCCTAAATATCCTTCTCTTGTTTCTTTGTGTGTCTATATGTGCTTTAGAATTTTAAATAGCGGTGGAATTTATGTTAGTAATTCATGTTTCTTTTTAGCCATTGGTTAAAAACATTTTGATTACAATAAAGCTATTGTCTTAATGATAAGAAACCTGAAGTGCACATTGCTGTAATTGTCTAATTCTGGTTAGGTAAGATTGGGCAGCCAGTGATTTAATGACATTTTTGCAATTATGACAACTCTAAGTGTAGTGGGGCTTGATTTCCGCACACTATTCCAGGGAGTTGTGACAGACCACAATTCAGTTAGGGATGGAGTTCAGGATTTTGACCCAATAACAATATAGGAATGGTGATGTATTTCCAAGTCAGGATGGTGAGTGTCTTAGAGGGAACTTGCAGGTGGTGGTGTTGCCATGTATCTACTGCCCCTATCCTTCGAGGTTGCAAGTTTGGAAGCTGCTGTCTGAGGATAGGTGTCTAGAACATAGAACATAGAAGGTTACAGCGCAGTACAGGCCCTTCGGCCCTCGATGTTGCGCCGACCTGTGAAACCAATCTGAAGCTCATCTAACCTAAACTATTCCATTATCATCCATATGTTTATCCAATGACCATTTAAATGCCCTTAAAGTGGGCGAGTCTACTATTTTTGCAGGCAGGGCATTCCACGCCCTTACTACTCTCTGAGTAAAGAACCTACCTCTGACATCTGTCCTATATCTATCACCCCTCAATTTAAAGCTATGTCCCCTCGTGCTAGCCATCACCATCCGAGGAAAAAGGCTCCCACTGTCCACCCTATCTAATCCTTTGATCATCTTGTATGTCTCTATCAAGTCACCTCTTAACCTTCTTTTCTCTAACGAAAACAGCCTCAAGACCCTCAGCCTTTCCTCATAAGACCTTCCCTCCATACCAGGCAACATCCTTGTAAATCTCCTCTGCACCCTTTCCAATGCTTCCACATCCTTCCTATAATGCGGTGACCAGAACTGTACGCCATACTCCAAGTGCGGCCGCACCAGAGTTTTGTACAGCTGCAACATGACCTCATGGCTCCGAAACTCAATCCCTCTACCAATAAAACCTAACATACTGTACGCCTTCTTAACAACGCTATCAACCTGGGTGGCAACTTTCAGTGATCTATGCACATGGACACCGAGATCTTTCTGCTCATCCACACTACCAAGAATCTTACCATTAGCCCAGTACTCTGTATTCCTGTTACTCCTTCCAAAGTGAATCACCTCACACTTTTCCGCATTAAACTCCATTTGCCACCTCTCAGCCCAGCTCTGCAGCTTATCTATGTCCCTCTGTAACCTGCAACATCCTTCCGCACTATCCACACCTCCACCAACTTTGGTGTCATCCGCAAATTTACTAACCCATCCTTCTACGCCCTCATCCAGGTCATTTATAAAAATGACAAACAGCAGTGGCCCCAAAACAGATCCTTGAGGTACGCCACTAGTAACTGAACTCCAGGATGAACATTTCCCATCAACCACCACCCTCTGTCTTCTTACAGCTAGCCAATTTCTGATCCAAACCGCTAAATCACCCTCAATCCCATGCCTCCGTATTTTCTGCAATAGCCTACCGTGGGGAACCTTATCAAACGCTTTACTGAAATCCAAATACACCACATCAACCGCTTTACCCTCATCCACCTGTTTGGTCACCTTCTCAAAGAACTCAATAAGGTTTGTGAGGCACGACCTACCCTTCACAAAACCGTGTTGACTATCCCTAATCAAATTATTCCTTTCTAGATGATTATAAATCCTATCTCTTATAATCCTTTCCAACACTTTACCCACAACCGAAGTAAGGCTCACTGGTCTATAATTACCAGGGTTGTCTCTACTCCCCTTCTTGAACAAGGGGACAACATTTGCTCGTCTCCAGTCTTCTGGCACTATTCCTGAAGACAATGACGACATAAAGATCAAAGCCAAAGGCTCTGCAATCTCCTCTCTAGCTTACCAGAGAATCCTAGGATAAATCCCATCTGGCCCAGGGGACTTATCTATTTTCACACCTTCCAGAATTGCTAACAACTCCTCCTTATGAACCTCAATCCCGTCTAGTCTAATAGAATGTATCTCAGTATTCTCCTCGACTACATTGTCTTTTTCCTGTGTGAATACTGACGAAAAATATTCATTTAGCACCTCTCCTATCTCTTTGGACTCCACGCACAACTTCCCACTACTGTCCTTGACCGGCCCCAATCTTACTCTAGTCATTCTTTTATTCCTGACATACCTATAGAAAGCTTTAGGGTTTTCCTTGATCCTACCTGCTAAAGACTTCTCATGTCCCCTCCTGGCTCTTCTTAGCTCTCTCTTTAGGTCCTTCCTGGCTAACTTGTAACTCTCAAGCGCCCTAACTGAGCCTTCACGCCTCATCTCTACATAAGCCTCCTTCTTCCTCTTGACAAGAGATTCAACTTCTTTAGTAAACCACGGTCCCCTCACTCGACCACTTCCTCCCTGCCTGACAGGTACATACTGGTCAAGGACACGCAGTAGCTGTTCCTTGAACAAGCTCCACATTTCAATTGTGCCCAGCCCCTGCAGTTTCCTTCTGCATCCTATGCATCCTAAATCTTGCCTCATCGCCTCATAATTGCCTTTCCCCCAGCTATAACTCTTGCCCTGCGGTATATACCGATCCCTTTCCATCGCTAAAGTAAAAGTAACCGAATTGTGGTCACTATCACCAAAGTGCTCACCTACCTCCAAATCTAACACCTGGCCTGGTTCATTACCCAGTACCAAATCCAATGTGGCCTCGCCTCTTGTTGGCCTATCTACATACTGTGTCAGGAAACCCTCCTGCACACATTGGACAAAAACTGACCCATCTGAAGTACTCGAACTATAGCGTTTCCAGTCAATATTTGGAAAGTTAAAGTCCCCCATAACAACTACCCTGTTACTTTCGCTCCTATCCAGAATCATCTTTGCAATCTTTTCCTCTACATCTCTGGAACTATTCGGAGGCCTATAGAAAACTCCCGACAGGGTGACCTCTCCTTTCCTGGTTCTAACCTCAGCCCATACTACCTCAGTAGACGAGTTGTCATCAAATGTCCTTTCTGCCACCGTAATACTGTCCTTGACTAACAATGCCACACCTCCCCCTCTTTTACCACCTTCCCTGATCTTACTGAAACATCTAAACCCCGGAACCTGCAACAACCATTCCTGTCCCTGCTCTACCCATGTCTCCGAAATGGCCACAACAGGTACCAACACATGCTGCAAGTTCACCCACCTTATTCCGGATGCTCCTGGCATTGAAGTAGACACACTTCAAACCACCTTCCTGCCTGCCGGTACACTCCTGCGACCTTGAAACCTTATTTATGACCTCACTACTCTCAACCTCCTGTACACTGGAGCTACAATTCAGGTTCCCATCCCCCTGTTGAATTAGTTTAAACCATCCCGAAGAGCATTAGCAAATTTCCCCCCCAGGATATTGGTACCCCTCTGGTTCAGGTGTAGACCATCCCGTTTGTAGAGGTCCCACCTACCCCAGAATGAGCCCCGATTATCCAGGTATCTGAATCCCTCCCTCCCTCCTGCACCATGCCTGTAGCCACGTGTTCAACTGCTCTCTCTCCCTATTCCTCGCCTCGCTAGCACGTGGCATGGGTAACAAACCAGAGATAGCAACTCTGTTTGTTCTAGCTCTAAGCTTCCACTCTAGTTCCTTGAATTTCTGCCTTACGTCCCCATCCCTTTTCCTACCTATGTCGTTGGTGCCTATGTGGACCACGACTTGGGGCTGCTCCCCCTCCCCCTTAAGGATCCCGAAAACACGATCCGAGACATCACGGACCCTGGCACCTGGGAGGCAACACACCAACCGCGAGTCTCTCTCGTTCCCACAGAATCTCCTATCTGTCCCCCTAACTATGGAGTCCCCAATGACTAATGCTCTCCTCCTCTCCCCACTTCCCTTCTGAGCAACAGGGACAGACTCTGTGCCAGAGACCTGTACCCCATGGCTTACCCCTGGTAAGTCGTCCCCCCCAACAGTATCCAAAACGGTATACTTGTTCTTGAGGGGAATGGCCACAGGGGATCCCTGCACTGTCTGCCTGTTCCCTTTCCGTCCCCTGACTGTAACCCATCTACTTTTTTTCTGTACCTGAGGTGTGACTACCTCCCCGTAACTCCTCTCAATTACCCCCTCAGCCTCCCGAATGATCCGAAGTTCATCCAGCTCCAGCTCCAGTTCCCTAACACGGTTTCTGAGGAGCTGGAGTTGGGTGCACTTCCCACAGATGAAGTCAGTGGGGACACTACTGGTGACCTTTACCTCCCGCATTCTACAGGAGGAGCATACAACTGCCCTAACATCCATTCCCACTGTTCTGAATTCCCAAACAGACAAATAAAAATAAAATACTAGTAGCCTTACCAAATCAGTGCTCAGAACCTTTTTTTTTTTTGGTTAGAGGAGGAGGAGGATGGGTGGGAGACACCACCTAGGTAGTGTTTCGGGTAAAGCAACCGCCCAAATATATTACCTCACTTAGTCCAAAAATGGAGTCACGCGAGGTAAGATTTTTATAATCGAAAAGCTCACCTTCCCAGGCTGCCCTCGCGCTTCCTCCCGGACTCCCGCCGCTGAAACAACTGAAAGGATCTTTGATGCATTTCTGCAGCGCATCTTATAGATGGTACACACTGCTGCTGACCGTTGTTAATGAAGGGAGTGGATGCTTAAGAATGTGGTGCTTTGTCCTGGATGGTGTTGAGCTTCTTGAATGTTGTTGGAGGTGCTGTAATCCAGGCAAGTGGGGAGTATTCCATCACACTCCTGACTTGTGCCTTGTGGATGATGAACAGGCTTTGGGGAGTCAGGAGGGGAGTTACTCGCTGCAGGATTCCTAGCTTCTGACCTACTCTCGTAGCCACAGTCTTTATAGGGTGAGTCTAATTTCCGTTTTTAAATGATGACCTCCATTAATGGTAGCAGTTCTGGTCTTATTCTAGCAAGCAAAGGTTAGGAGGTCAGATTTCAACAAGTGAATTCAACAAATCCGATAATTTGTCCATGAGAAATAATCCTGAAATCTTCCAATTTTGATCCTGTTTGAAGGATGTGAGTGAGTGGGAGGGATGGATCCAGCTGGAAAATCTACTTGGTGTGTTCATTAATGCCTTCATTTGGGGTGTTTTTTGGAAGGTTTTGTTTCTGATCACTGTGTAATTAGACAGGTCCATTTTTGATAATTTGAAAAATCTGATGATGTGTACTCCCAGCCCCAATTTCTGTCCCTGGTTGTTGTCAATTTCCTGTTTCTATTTGGATCCTAAAACGAAGTTATTAAAGCCATTAGATTGCCTGAGTTTGCAGCAACTGTTTATTGTTTGACTTTTGTGAGATTCTGTTGTATCTTGTTCCTGTGATTGAAATCGAGGCAGGAACTGACCATCATGGACTGTACTCAGTCTTCTGTTATTGTATTCAAAATGTTTTAGATGGAAACTTTTCTGAATATGGTTAACTTTAACAGTAAGTTTTGCTATTTCTTTCTCTTTAGTTCACTGAAGCAAAATGTTATTACAATAAGCTTGTTAACATTCGAAAGGAAATGATAACGCTGCATGAAAAGACAACCAAACTAAAGGTGAGTGCTAGCACTCCCACTCGCTGGGGACAGCAACTCAGACCCTCCAGGGAGTCACTTCCAACTCACTAAATAATTCTTAGTTTTCTGCTCATTAATTAAGTTTCTGTCACAAAAAAACATTGGTGGAAGTGGGATTTGAGAAATGTTTCAAGCTGGATGCAATTTTTAAAAAAAATTCATTCATGGGATGAGGCGTTGCTGGCTAGGCCAGCATTTATTGTCTATCACTAAGTGTCCAGGGAACAGTTAAAAGTGACCCACATTTGCCGTGGGTCTGGAGTCACATGTAGGCCAGACCAGGTAAGGATGGCAGTTTCCTTCCCTTAAGGTCATTAGCGAACAGGATGTTTTTTTTTTTATTTCTGACAATTGGCAATGGTTTACTATCATCATTGGACTCTGATTTCCAGATTATTATTGAAATCAAATTCCATCAACTGCCAATGCAGGATTCAAAGCCAGGTCCCCAGAACATTATCTGGGTCTCTGGATTAATAATCTAGCGCTAATACCACAAGACTATCACCTCCCTTCTTCTGAGGTTCCTGAATCTTTGGGGTTCTATTTCTTCCCAAGTGATGCCAACTTCTTCATGAAGCCTTTCTGCCAGCATTGTGCTGTTTGCTGTTGACCGTTTGTGACCCTCTTTAAATGACTAGCAATTTCAGTGAGTGTGTGATGGCCTGGGGCTGACTGAGAGGAACCTTTACTTAGGGACTGCTGCTGATGGATGTTCTGAATGGTCTTGGATCATGTTGATGATGAATTTACTCATCCAGCTGATTCTGGGCATCTTACAACACATGAGGGGATGGACATTTTTAGCTCAGGCTACAGTGCAATGATGGGACAGACATACGGACCTGAGAAATTTGGATCAAATATGTTGGTAATGTGACTTGCCACATTAAAAAGTACAGGTTTGCTTTTCAAACTGTTCATTTGGTCAAAGTAGATTGCATTATGTCGTGCTGGAGCTCCCAGCCACTTAGGACTGAGCTCTCATTAAGGAAAAGCTCTTCGGCTGTGACCGGTCAAAGTAGTTGAGGCTTCCTGGCCGCAGTATTTCAGTAAAAGGGCGTTGATATTACTAGCTCTTGTTTTTTGTGAAATGTTTGAGTGACTGATTTCCAGACTTTAGCAGAGGAGGAAACGTAAAACAAAGATGTGAAGGAAAAGCTCAGGGAGTGACAGAATCTAAATGTTGGTTTAGATTATTTGACAATTTACTTAAACAGTTACAGTCAGCGTGGGAAATTCAGTGCATTACTGACGGAGTGCAGCACAGTCAAAGGGTTGGTGTTGAAGGGAATACGACTCTGTTAGACGGTCAGCACTGAGGGACCATTGCACTAATGGAGGGTCAGCACTGAGGGAGTGCTGCATTGTCAGAGAGGCAGTACTGAGGGAGTGTCGGATGGTCAGTGCCGAGGGAGTGCTGCATTGTCAGAGGGGCAGTACTAAGGGAGTGCCGCACTGTCGGAGGGGCAGTACTGAGGGAGGGTCAGTGCCGAGGGAGCGCCGCACTGTCGGAGGGTCGGCGCTGAGGGAGTGCATCATGTCGGTGGGTCGGCGCTGAGGGAGGGTCAGTGCCGAGGGAGCGCCGCACTGTGGGAGGGTCAGTGC
>NC_063364.1:35144499-35149300 GCF_021869965.1 Rhincodon typus | reverse complement strand
TGGGAGGGTCAGTGCCGAGGGAGCGCCGCACTGTGGGAGGGTCAGTGGTGAATGAGCTGTTGTGTGGTGAGAGGAGCACCAATACTAATGATCCCCATTATTCAAGGAACCAAAGGACAGTGTGATGTCTGTGCTGTGACTCCCAGACAATGGTTGCAGCGTATTTTATAATATGGAAGTGTGATAGGTTACAGTGTCTGTATGATCCGCCAATTTCAAGATTTGTATCATATAATTGATACAGTAACCCTTTTTTAATTAGAATTTGTCCACTCCCTGTGCTTGCCCAGACACTGGTTGTGGTGTATTAACCCTTTTAATTGTGTCTCTTCCCACCCGCCCCCCCCCCCGCCCCCCACTCCACCCCACACTGGTTTCTGGTGTCTGTACTATAGCTTGGCACACCTTCTCGGGTGGATAATTGTGGCGTTTTCACATTGACGTATTCATACGTCTCTCTCTCTCTCTCTCCTTCATGTTATGTCTGTGTGTACCTCTCTCCTTTCCCAAGTTAAGTTGATGACACATGGGGAGACCTAATTCTTTCCCATCATGTCTGTGTTTGAATTATCCGTCTCCACATCCTTCTGTATTTCTTTGACCTTTTTTCTTTCTCCGCATATCTGACTGGAGTTCACTTTGAGTGGGGTTGGGGATGTCCTTTTTGACTGTATCTCTCCAGGTATGGGTGCTCTACTGCTATTTCCAATTCTCCTGCTTTCTGGTCTATAATTGGCTATAATGTTACTCCGTTGACTAGTGTGCGTGACTGGGTGCGAAGTAGAATATTGACTGTGTAAAAGGAGTAATCACAGCAGGGTGGGTCCATACTGCCACTTGTGGAGCCTTGTGCCATTTGCCTGATTCCCCTTTGGTACCCGGCCAAAGGGATATGCTGCACGCTCCCACCCACCAGATTGTAATATCCCAGTCTTCTGTATCTGGTACGATAGTTGCATCCAGCTGTGGGATTGCAGTACCACTGCACCGAGTGTTGATTTGGCTTCTCCCTTTTCTGACAGCTTTCATGATACAGCAGACAGTGCTGTCACTTCCCTGCAGGAGCTAATCTTGGATGGTTTACTCATGAACCCAGTTTAGCAGTTCGTGTTGGCCTGTCTGCTCCAAGTTATGGAGCACATCATTCAGTAACCAAGTTCCATAGGCTATGCATAGCCGTTGACACCGCCTCCACCATCTGATATGTCCCAGGAAGTCTAAACATCCAATTTACTAACTGTTTGCCTGTTGTTCCAGGATCTCTGTTGCAGTGGTAGCATTATACCGGACGCATTCAAAAGCAAGGGCTTTAGCTGATGGGAAACATTGGTGTAGGAAACCTATTGAGGTTTGAGAATACTAGGCCACTGACTAGTCCGTTCATTTGCTCGGGCTGTTTGGGTTGTGGGGTTAGTACTGGGGATGAATGATGTTTTTTGGTTGCTCAAATCTCTCATGGTCTCTCCTGCTGCTGCTGTTGGGACGGGGTTGGGGGGAGGAGCAGAGGAGTTCCTCGGTTTAGACTTTATTGACTTGTACATGCACCTTTCAGCATCGTCCCAACACCTCAGAGAGGCCGCTTGGGGTTGAAAACCATTCCACCACATCACCCCATGCTCTGTTGTCTTTCTGTAAGGAGACATTTGTCCTCTGATGGTTGACATGACATATTGAGTTGAGGATGGTGCCATTGTTGAGATTATCCCTGTCTAAGGCTAAGCCTCCCTTTGTTGTTTCTATCTGCCACCCTACACTTTTTGTTTGTAGTGAAATAATTGGTATATCAGGCATCTCATTTCAATTGCTGTTGACTCATGGTGATTAATTATGTTTGTCAGGTTAGGTTTAGGATTAGGGTCCTTCTAACTTCTTCTCACAGGGTCCCTGGACTGTGGTCAGTTTCAGTTGGTGTAAATTATCTGAGGTACCTGCAGCCCATCCCAAAAATCCCCTGCCCCAGTTCACACCTCTCTCACTGTTTCCACCTAAAGATTTGTTTATCTTGGTCTTGTTGCAGATACAGCACTTTGACCCTATCTGCTTTTTCCCAAATAGGAACAGAATCTACCTGGGAGAGATTGTAGGTTCTCTGCTCTATTTGGAAATACCATATCCCCTTTGGTATTTCACTTTCCGTCGGGATTTTTCCCCAGCAATCTTCCAGCCATCCAACACCTTACATCATTGCTTTTGGGGTCTGTAATTAAACACCACATTGTGGGCTGTTCACAACAACTAGTTTCAGTCCAATTTAAAAATTGCATTCCATTTTGGTTTGTCACAAAGCGTTTGGGGGCTGATTGTTACTGTGGAACATACACACAAGGTATTTCACTTCAAACACATCCAATGAGTCAGGTGATCAGCTCTGGGATTCAAATGTTCATTTTTGCCACAGCTTATAATGAGGGTATGAGCATAGGACGTTAATCCTCCGAACCTCCTTTAGATTTCTGTAGCTGGCTTCAGTGCATCCAACACCCATTCTCTTGGAGTTCTATCAGCATCTTTTGATGCCCAGGCCAAATACCTTCTGAGGTGGTAGACATGCTTGCCGAGCCAGTAGGTTTGGTTGCAAATGTTCCGTCACCCTGCTAGGTAACATTGTCAGTGTGCCTCCGGTGAAGCGTCAGTGTTCAGTCCCGCTTTTTATTTATTTGTATCCAACACACCATACTTCTACAGACTCCCCAAGGTACACAAATCAGGGGATACCCCTCAGACCCATTGTCTCACTTCCAGGTACACCAACATTTGGACTTGCCAAAGAACTACAACAGAAATTGAAATGCTTAGTGGACAACACTACCTGCTTCATTCATTGATCCCAAGAATTGCTCAACATCATCAAGGACACCAGGATAGAAGAGGACGAGATGATGATATCCTTTGGCGTGTAACAGCAGTATTTACATCCATAAACATCGACCTGGCCAAAGGGGCAATTGCCATACTGCTGGACGAATTAAGTAAGCAGGCATCCCAGTATACCAACAACATCAATAAGGACACCACCGTGAAACTACTAGATCACAACTCACTTCACCGTCAACGATGGCATATACAAACAAATCAACGGAACACCAATGGGATCCCCAATATCAGGACTGATTGCAGAAGCAGTAATGCAAAGTTTAGAACGGACAGTGCTCCCCACTATGCGACCCAAACTCTGGGTCCAATGTGTAGATGAAATCTTCGCGATTATCAAACACACAAAACCAGAAGAAACGGTGGCTCAGTGGTTAGCACTGCTGCCTCACAGTGCCAGGGATCCGGGTTCGATTCCACCCTTGGGCGACTGTCTGTGTGGAGTTTACACGTTCTCCCCGTGTCTGCGTGGGTTCCCTTCGGGTGCTCTGGTTTCCTCCCACAGTCCAAAGATGCGCATGCTAGGTGGATTGGCCATGCTAAATTGCCTGTAGTGTTCAGGGATGTGTAGATTAGGTGGGTTATAGTGGGGTGGGTCTGGGTGGGATGATTTGAGGTTTGGTGTGGACTGATTGGGCCGAAGGGCCTGTTTCCACACTGTAGGGATTCTATGAAACCCACTTACACATAAACAACATTCTCACTGGGATAAAATTCATGAAAGAAAAAGAGAACAACCGATTACCCTTCCTGGATATAATGATAGAACGCAAAAACAACGGGGGAACTCCAGACTAGCGTATATAGAAAGACCACACATATTGACCAAATATTCAATTACACTAGCAAACACCCCAATGCCCAAAAACGGAGCTGCATCAGGACACTATTTAAATGAGTCACAACACATTGCAGCAACCCGGAACTATGCGAAGCAGAACAGGAGCACCTATACGGAGTCTTCAAAAGGAATGGATACCCAAAAAGCACAATCCGCTGTTACCTTTGAGACAGACTACAATGGGAAGATACAACACGACCAGACTCACTAATCACCCGACCATACATCAAGGACATTGCAGGGATGACCACAAGACGACTCAGCCCTAGGTATCAGGGTAGCTCACAGACCAACAACCACCCTGCGATACCTACTGATGAACGTAAAGATCCCATACCCAAAACCAGCAAAATCGGTGTAGTATACAAAATACCATGCAGTGACTGTGACAAACACTGCATAGGCCAAACCAGAAGAAAACTGATAATACGAATACTTGAACACCAACTAGCCACCAAGAGACACGACCAGTTCTCACTTGCCTCACTACACATGGACAAAGAGAGACACAAATTTGACAGGGACAACACATCAATAATCGCACAAGCCAAACAGATGCGCCAGGGAATTCCTGGAGGCCTGGTACTCTAACTGGAACTCCAACAACAAACACCATTGAATTAGACCCTGTGTACAAACCACTGAGAAACCGAACCAGAAGTGATGCCAAACACCCCAACAAACTGAGGCATATAAATAACTAGTGGGACAGAACACCAACGCTTCACTGAGGCACACTGACAATGTTACCCAGTGGGGTGATGAAATATTTGCAATCAAACCCACCGGCTCGGCGATCAAGTCTACAACCTCAGCCACAACCCGAGCTATAAATCTTCTCAAACTTCAAATACCTTCTTTTCACATCTTTAAGAATGCTAGATCATCCCTATTTGTGCAGTAATTTCCCTGAGATCTGGACGTATGCTGCTCAGTTCCATTCAATATAGTCCATCACACTTTTTTAAAAGTTGTGGTAATACCTCCCAAATTCCTTCCCACTGGTTCTAGGGTAACTCCAATGATATGGGACTGCTGCCCTGTCAGAGGTCAGTGGCGACGGAGTGGGCATTATTGGAGGGTCAGTGC
>NC_063364.1:35139237-35144489 GCF_021869965.1 Rhincodon typus | reverse complement strand
AGGGAGTGCTACACCGTCGGAGGGTCAGCGCCGAGGGAGTGGGCTCTGTCGGAGGGTCAGCGCCAAGGGAGTGGGCACTGTCGGAGAGTCAGCGTCGAGGGAGTGGGCACTGTCGGAGGGTCAGTGCTGAGGGAGTGCCACGTTGTCCAAGGGTCAGTGATGTGATTATTCTATTACTCAGTAACTTCACATTCTTTATTTCTTTTAAACTTGGGCCTAAATTTCTCTCAGCTCCAAGTTCTGCCCCTGTGCTGAATCTTTTGTTTATGCTTTAGGTTCTGCTGAAAACCTGTGGGAAGTGTATAGCCCAGTGTTTGTCCCTTCTCTTGAAGTCAGTCAACTCAATCTCATTTGCTCTATTTAATAGTCTTTCCCTCTTTTGTAACTTTATTGTGGAACCTTTAAAATATTCTTTTGATCTTACTGATGTTTTGCAGAGACGAGCTTTAAAGCTTCAGCAGCAGAGACGGAAGGATGAGTTTGAGCGAGAACAGCGGAGAGAGAAGGAACTCGAGCGGGAAAGACAACTCATTGCTAAGCCAGCAAAGCTCTCTTAGCCCAATCATTGTCACAGGTCTTTGCTTGGAGAACAGAACAGGAAGCTTACTGCCTATTTTATCTTGTTCTTCCTTCTGATGGCATGGAAATTCTGACAAATATACATATCTTTTGTTTATATCTGTATTGTGATTAATTCAAAATACAGATCATAAAATTGGAATTCTGCTTCTGAAGCCTGGAGGTTTACAGTGAGATATCATTGCAGCTGCTAACTGACCTTTTAATATAATTTTGTTCTAACCTGCCTTCCTGTCATGTGACATGAAACTGCCTCTTCAGATTATTTGAACATTAGTAAAGTCTTGTGACATCAGAAATGCATCCCTACAGGCTATATATTTTCTTAAATAGTGTGACCCCTGACGTGACTGTTATTGAACAGAGGACTGTTTGATTGGAAATCTTCCCTCACTTTCTGAGCCAATGTGAGGCTGCTTTTCTCATTGGAACTTGAAATGGAAGCTTGGGCAAATCTGCTGTTTGCGTGTGGACTGAAAGTTGTTAATCTGTGGATGAGCTTGTTTGCAGGAACTGCTGTGCAAGATGACCCTGTTTAAAATTTTAAAACAGTTTAGCAATCTGTTAAAGTGTTTTTCTTTGAAAGTTTCTCCATTGTTAACGTCAATTGTATCTGGATTGTTTGCTGGGAGATTCAATGAATACACATTCAGCACACTGGTAGATGTTTGTTGGTATCGGAATTATTGAAATGGTATGAGTTATGTTATGAACTTTGGAGGTTGGGTGAGGGCTATATTATCAACTAATTAGAGAAATTGTTTCAAATTGAGGTATGTACTCTGTCACAGCTTCTGCAAACTAATAAAATTGCAACAGATCACTACATTTCTGTGTTTTGCTTTTAGTTACAGTCCATAGTTATTTTGTTGCAAGTTATCATTTATCCAGCTTTGCATTCAATAAAATAGCTTTACTGTGTTGTTTCAAACATTTCTATTGAAGTTATATATTTTCTCCACCAATTGTCTCGTAGGAAGCTTTCAAATTCCTCTTGAGATCCTATTTCACAAGTTGTTCTCACCCCAAGCAATGGTCACTCTGTCCCTGGTCACCTCTGACACCTTTCCCAAGTGTCCACCATTTCACAACTGAGTTGTGACTATGAACATTAACAAAATACTCAACAACTGGGTTTTCCTCCTTTTTACAATGATACTGGAAGAAATTTCCTGTGTAGATGTTTAATGTACAGTTGTATTCCTTTGGGAATTTGTTAGTGCATACAGTTTGATTGATCTCTGGCCATCATATTGACTGCTGCCACTTTAGACTTCATATTGAGCACAGATGCTGACAGTGGGAGTTCAGCCAACCGGCACTTGCTTCACTCA
This sequence comes from Rhincodon typus, assembly GCF_021869965.1. Classification (NCBI taxonomy): domain Eukaryota; kingdom Metazoa; phylum Chordata; class Chondrichthyes; order Orectolobiformes; family Rhincodontidae; genus Rhincodon; species Rhincodon typus. The sequence continues at coordinate 35,142,576 of NC_063364.1, read as the reverse complement.
ATGGTGGAAGGGTCAATGACTGCTCATGCCTCACCTGTGATCAGCGAACTCGGAGTAGAATTCAAAGAAAGCCTTCGTGTTCTTTATGGTTCGACACCATGTAACCTGCTAAAAGTCAAGCTTTTTTTTATTGTTTCTTCTCAGGATGTGGGTGTCCCTGGCTGGGCCAGCATTTGTTGCCCATCCCTAATTGCCCTAGAGAAGGTGGCACCAAATTGTCTTCCTGAACCGCTGCAGTCTTTGAGTGCTTGGAATACCCACGATGTTGTTAGGGCGGGAGTTTTAAGATTTTGAGCCAGTTGACAGTGAAGGAATATATTTCCAAATTGGGACACTGAGTGGCTTAGAGAAGAACTTTGAATCAATGCGTTAGATGGTGCATCTAGTTGCTCAGTGAGCCTCAGAATTTTGAATTATACTAAAATTCACTGGAGATGGTTTCAGAATACAATATTACAAAGTAAAAATGGGTACAAAGATGTTCAAGATCTGGAGCTGAATAAAATTGAATATGTATCTATTGCTTCTTCAAAGATAAAAGTTAAAGTTTCAATTTGTTTAACCAGTATTCATATATAGATGCAGCAGAATATGTTTAAACATCTACAGTCAGGGTAACATTTCCATTTTTAATGTGATATACAACCATGCCACAAACAGAATACCAAACAAAACAAGCTCACAGGATAAGTGTTAAACATGTTTAAAAATGTTCAATTTGAAGAACATTCCTGAGCAACTATTAAGAGTTTTTTTTCCTAAAGTTCTGTAATTTGGACCTTGAACAGATTTGTGGGAGATCTGTATTCAGGCTGAGGGATCAACTATTGTTTGTAAAAGATTGAGAAGAATCAGCAGTGTTGTACTTAAATCACAATATCCAACAATGTGTCATCTTTTAAACCAGGTGAATGTTTTACATTTTGGTTACACATATGTCTGGGCTGCAGTGCTAACTACCAACTGTCATTTATACATTTGCCTAGCTTAAAATCAGGAGATTATGAAGTGAGAGTTGATAAAAAGCAGTCCTGGTGCTCATTGCTGCAATTTCCTTTAAGATTTTTGTTACTCTGCATCCTACATCGTATCTAACAGTTTTATTTTAGAAAAGATCCGTAACATTCAGTGTTTAGACAGGTGAACTTCGGGTAAGAGTTCCTTAGCAATAGGCAACTGAAACCCTCCCTCAGTTTCTGGGATGGGTTTGGAGAGGTGGGGTCACTGCGAGGAATTCTTTGAACATGTATTTAATTGGAGTCACTGGCAGAGCCAGTATTTGTTGCCCATCCTAATTACCCTTGAACTGAGTAGCTTGTTAAACCATTTCAGAGGGCAGTCAGCCATATTGCTGTGAATCTGGAGTCACATGTAGACCAGGAGATTTCCTGTAAAGACACAAGCAGATTTTGTATTTTTGAATGATAGTTCCTCACAAAAACTCACTTTCAATTCCACATTTATGAATTGAATTTAAATTCCACCTGATGGGATTTGAACTCACCTCCAGAGAATTAGCCTGAGTCTCAGACTAATGGAAGAGTGACATTTACCAATATGCCCCCACCTTCCTGTTAGTAACACTGTTAGCATCAGTGTGACCACCTCGCAATTTCTTTCAGGTCAAAGGTCAGCCCTGGGGATTCCAGCTCTGTGTGCTTATCATATTCATAAGATACATTTGTTGGCCAAGCATCAGGATTAGTTATTATTTTACCCCCACAATCAGGGATGTTTAGACTGACTTTCAATTCCAATGATGTCTTTTACTTACTTCTTGAGCATTGACCTTAAGTCCTATCTTGTACTGTCACAGAGTTATACAGCACAGAAACAGATCCTTTGGTCCAACCAGTCTATGCCAAACATAATCCCAAATTAGTCCCACCTGCCTGCTCCTGGCCCATATTCCTCCAAACCTTTCCTATTCACATATTTATCCAAATGTCTTTTAAACTTTGTAATTGTACCCACATTCATCACTTCCTCAAGAAGTTCATTCCGCACGTAGACCACACTGTGTAAAAAAATTTCCCTCACATGTCTGTCCAGAGATGTTGGACAGACAGGACAAAGAGGGACACCAATTCGACTGGGATAACATTGCCATCCTAGGACAAGCCAACTAAAGACACGCACGAGAATTCCTGGAGACCAGAACTCCATTTACAAACGTAGAGCTGGACCCCATATACCAGCCACTAAGAAACAAATCGGAAAGTGATGCCAGGCACTCCAGCAAACCGAGGCACATAAATAGCAAAACAGGACAGAACGCCGACTCTTCACCAGAGGCACACTGATGATGTTATCTAGTATGGTGATGAAATGTCTGCGAACAATCTAACCAGTAAGTCAACAACCGTTCCACATGTGTCTTTAAATTAATCAAATGTTTTCCTTGGTGTGAGACTGGCTCTACCGTTTCATCCTGTCTCCATAAGGGGGCCACCTGTCACACACACAATTCTGTCTCTTTGTACAGTTCTGGGTTTTTATTTTTAAAATGTAGACAACATTCCATGAGAATTCTCGCCAATGACGGTGCAGAACATTATCGAGCGACTATTTGTTTACAACGAAATTCCTAAAGCAAGAGGAGTTAACCTCACGGTCCCAGTGTAACTCTGTAAACTACCCAGAGACACAGGGATCCACAAGCTGCTGCTCTTTAAGATGAAGCTTGTTGTTATTTATTGAGATTACACATACTCGACCCCTACCTTCACACATTAACCTGAGGACCCACAACCTCCACATCGCGCTTCTTCCCGTGTTCATTGAGACCCCACACCGACTATTCGGCCTCACCTACTCGCCCTCCGGCCCCGCCCCCTGACCCATCGGCCCCTCCCCTCCGACACCGTCTCGATCCCCGACCCTGTAGCCCCACCCTCCTGACCATCCAGCTCCACCCCCAGCCCGACATTTCCAGCCCGCCCCCCGACTACATAGCCCCACCCCCGACCCTCTAGAGATAGTAGGAACTGCAGATGCTGGAGAATCCGAGACAACAAGGTGCAGGGCTGGATGAACACAGCAGGCCAAGCAGCATCATAGGAGCAGAGAGGCTGACGTTTCGGGCCTAGACCCTTCATCAGAAAAGGGGGAGGGGAAGGGGGTTCCGAAGTAAATAGGGAGGGAGGGGGAGGGGGAGGGGGATAGAAGAGAGGAAACAAACAGGTCGAAGAGGCGGGGATGGAGCCAGTAAAGGTGAGTGTAGGTGGGGAGTTAGGGAGGGGATAGGTCAGTCCAGGGAGGACGGACAGGTCAAGGGGGCGGGATGAGGTTAGTCGGTAGGAGATGGAGGTGCGGCTTGAGGTGGGAGGAGGGGATAGG
>NC_063364.1:35111384-35134237 GCF_021869965.1 Rhincodon typus | reverse complement strand
TGATTTGCCTTTCCAAAATGCAGCACCTCACATTTATCTAAATTAAATTCCATCTGCCACTCCTTGCTCCATTGGCCCATCTGGTCAAGATCCCGTTGTACTCCGAGGTAACCTCCTTCTCTATCCACTACGCCTTCCGTTTTTTTTGTCATCTTTAAATTTACTAACCATACCTCCTATTTTCATATCCAAGTCATTTCTATAAATGACAAAAAGCAGTGGACCCAGCACCAATCCTTATGGTACACCACTGGTCATTGGTCACAGGCCTCCAGACTGAAAAGCAACCCTCCACCACCATCCTCTGTCTTCTACCTTTGAGCCAGTTCTGTATCCAAACGGCTAGTTCTCCCTGTATTCCATGTGATCTAACCTTGCTAACCAGTCTACCATGAGGAACCTGTCGAATGCCTTACTGAAGTCTATATAGATCATGTCCACCCTCCTGCCCTTGTTGATTCTCTTCATTACTTATTCAAAAAACTCAATCAAATTAGTGAGACATGATTTCCCATGCACAAAGTCATGTTGACTATCCCTAATCAGTCCTGGCCTTTCCAAATACATGTAAATCCTGTCCCTCAGGATTCCATCCGACAACTTGTCCTCCGCCGATGTCAGGCTCACCGGTCTATAGTTCCCTGGCTTTTCCTTACCACCTTTCTTAAATAGTGGCACTACATTAGCCAACCTCCAGTCTTCCGGCACCTCACCCGTGGCTATCAATGTTACAAATATGTCAGCAAGGGGCCCAGCAATCACTTAGAGACAAAACAGCTGCAGATGCTGGAATCCAAGGTAGACAAACAGGAGGCTGAACACAGCAGGCCAGGCAGCATCTGGAGGAAAGGAACAGTCAACATTTCAGGTATTACCCTTCTTCAGGACTGGATGTGGGGGTAGGGGGAGCTGCAGATAAAGGGGTGGGGAGGGGGTGGAATGGTGGTGATAGGTACCTCCCTCACCTCCATCCAAAGCCCTAAACAGTCCTTCCAAGTGAGACAGAGCTTCACCTGCATCTCCTCCAACCTGGTCTGTTGCATCCAGTGCTCCCGATGTGGTCTTCTCTACGTCAGTGAGACCAAACATAGGCTACGTGACAGTTTCACCGAGCATCTCCACCTGGCCTGTAATGGCCAGCGTAACCTCCCGGTCACCACCCATTTCAACTCCCCGCCCCACTCCCCTTCAAATATGTCCGTCCTCAGCCTCCGGTGTCGCAGTGACTCAACACAAATTTGAAGAACAACACCTTATCTTCCGCCTGGGCACCTACAGCCCAGAGGACTCAACATTGTTCTCCAATTTCAAATAACCCTCCCACCCATCCTCCGGCTTCCCTTCCAGCCCTACTTCCTCCCTTCCATCCCACCTTCTCACCCTCCCTTTCAGTCACCAACCGGATTCATCCCTCCCATTGACCAAGCACGTCGTACCTACCACCAGTGTCCACCTATCACCACCATTCTGCCTCCACCCCTCCACGTCCCCCGCTTTATCTGCAGCTCCCCCTACCCCCACATCCAGCCCTGAAGAAGGGTAATACCCGAAACGTTGACTTCTCCTTTCCTCCAGATGCTGCCTGGCCTGCTGTGTTCTTCCAGCCTGCTGTTTGTCTGCCCAGCAATTACTTCCCTAGCTTCCCACAGAATTCTGGGGTATACCTGCTCAGGTCCCAGGGATTTATCCACCTTTGTGTTTTAAGTCATCCAGCACCACCACCTCTAATATGGACATTTTTCAAGATGTCACTATTTATTTCCCCAAGTTCTCAATCTTCCATATCCTTCTCCACAGTAAACCCTGATGCAAAATACTCGTTTAGTGTCTCCCCCATCTCCTGTGGTTCCACACATAGTGGCCTTGCTGATCTTTAAGGGGCTGTATTCTCTCCCTAGTTACCCTTTTGTCCTTCATATATTTGTAGAATCACTTTGAATTTTCCTTAATCCTGTTTGCTAATGTTGTCTCATGTCCTATTTGTGCCCTCCTGATTGCCCTTGTAAGTTTACACCTACTACCTTTATACTCTTCTAGGGATTCATTTAGCCTCTGCTGTCTACACCTGACAGGATACTGCAGGATATAGCTCATTTGCAGTTCTGGGCAGAGAAATGGCAGTAAGTGTGAGGTGCTGAACTTTGGGAGATCAAATGTTAAGGCAAAGTATACAGTTAATGGCAGGACTCTGAACAGCACTGATGTACAGAAGGATCTTGGTGTTCCAGTCCATAACTCCCTGAAAGTGGCCGCGCAAGTAAATAGGGTGGTAAAGAAGGCATATGGCATGCTTGCCTTTATTGGTCAGGGAATTGAGTACAAGAGTCAGGATGTCATGTTGCAGCTCTATAAGACTTTGGTTAGGCTACACTTGAAGTACTGCCTTCAATTCTGGTCACCACATTGCAGGAAAGATGTGGAGGCTTTGGAGAGGATGCAGAGATAGTAGGAAATGCCAATGTCTGGATTAGAGGGTGTGAGCTATAAGGAGAGACTAGAAAAACACATTATTTTCTCAGGAGTGGCAAAGACTGAGGGATGACTTAATAGAAGTCTATAAAATTATCAGAAGCATAGATAAGGTTGATGGTCAGAATCTATTTTCTAGAGTTGAAATGCCTAAATCTAGACAGTGTGCATTTAAGGTGAGGTGAGGAAAGTTCAAAGAATGTGAGGGGCAAGTTTTTTTACACAGTGGTAGGAGTTTGGAATGCACTGCTGAGGGTGGTGGTGGTGCAGGCAGATACGTTACGGGCATTTAAGGGGCTTTTAGATAAGCACATGAATATGCAAGGAATGAAGGGATATGGACCAAGGGCAGGAAGAAAGGATTAGTTTACTTTGGCAACATGTTTTGACACAATGTGGGTCAAAAGGCCCATTCCTGTGGCTGTACATTTCTATGCACTAGCAAGGAAATAGGTCTTTCATCTTGTCATGTTAGCACCGATCATTCAACCCCCATTTATTGTAATCCAATTTCCAAGCACTTGGTCAAAGCCTTGTGTACACCCTGGTTATTGATTCCTCGACTAAGAGCAAGAAGTTATCCCTATCTACTTTGTCTGTATGTGCCCAAATGTGGAGATACCGGTGTTGGACTTGGGTGAATAATGTCAAAAATCACACAGCACCTGGTTATAGTCCAAATCACAAGCTTTCGGAGCTCAGCTCCTTCCTCAGATGTAGTGTGACAGAGAGGAAAGAAGACAGAATTTATAAGCAGAAAGGTAACAACCCTAAAACTGGCTGCTGCTTGTTGAATCTTTAATCAGTTAGGAAGGAGACTACTGATTAAAATGCAAATTCCAGATTTCTCTCGAGTTGTTGCTTTGAGACAGTTAAAGGTTTTATCAAAGTATACGAGAGGTGACATTTCAGGCCAGACAATGCATTTTAGGTGTGAGATCTTGCTTTTTGTGATTTTTGTATTGTTGTGTGTCTTGAAGTCTACCTTGGAAGATGCTTACCTGAAGATTGGAGGCCGAATGTCCTTGACCCCCAAAATGTTCCCCCAGTAGGAGGGAACACCCCTGTCCTGTGCTCTGTGTGATGCCCCTTCATCCACTGTCGTAGCGTATACACGGTCTCACCAATATACCATGCCTCGGGGCATCCTTGCCCGCAGCGTGTGAGATAGACAACGTTGGCTGAGTCATGAGTATCTGCCGGGTATGTGGTGGGTGGTGTTCCCACGTGTGATGGTAGTGTCCATGTCAATGATGTGACCTGTCTTGCAGAGGTTGCCATGGCAGGGTTGTGCGGTGTTGTGCTCGATGTTGTCCTGAAGGTGGGATAGTTTGCTACGAACAATGGTCTGTTTAAGGTTTGGTGGTTGTTTGAACGTGAGAAGTGGAGATGTAGGGAAGATCTTGGTGAGGTGCTCAACATTGTCGATAATGCATTGTAGGTTGAGACGAAGAATATGGCATAGTTTCTCCACTCCAGGGAAGTACTGGACGACAAAGGGTATTCTATCAGTCGTATCTCGTATCTGTCTTCTGAGAAGGTCATTGTGGTTTTTCACTGTGGCACGATGGAATTGGCAATCCATGAGTTGAGCATTGTATCCTATTTTTATGAGGGCATCCTCCAACACCTTCAGGTGTCCATTGTGTTCCCCCTCATCTGAGCAGATCTTGTGTATGCGTAGGGCTTGTCCATCGGGATGGCTTTTTTAATACGTTTAGGATAGAAGCTAGAGAAATGCAGCATCATACGGTTATCCGTGGGCTTGCGGTACAGTGAGATACAGAGGTGCCAGTCCTTGATGGAGATGTGTGTCCAAGAATGAGACTGATTCTAAAGAGTAGCCCATGGTAAGTGTCATGGTGGGATGAAACTTGTTGATATTACTATGTAGTTGTTTCAGTGATTCCTCATCATGAGACCAAAGGAAGAAAATATTGTCAATGTATTTGGTGTATAGTGTTGGTTGGAGGTCCTGTGCAGCAAAGAAGTCTTATTTGAACTTCCGCATGAAAATGTTGGCGTATTGGGGTGAAAATCTGGTCCCTGTGGCTGTTCCACGTGCCTGAATGAAGGACTGGTTGTCGAAGATGAAGACGTTTTGGTTGAGAATGAAATGGATGAGTTGCAGGATGGCATCTGGAAATTGGCAGTTGTTGGTATTGAGTACTGAGGCTGTTACAGCAATGCTGGTGTAGAGTGCCGAAACGTCCATTGTGATGAGGATTATTTCCAGTTTGACTGGTCTATGGGCGTTGAGTTTCTGTAAGAAATGTGTGGTGTCACGACAGAAGCTGGGGGTTCTTTGTACAATGGGTTTCAAGATCCCTCAATGTAACCAGAGAGGTACTCTCACAGGGTCCCATTGCTTGATACGATGGGATGTCCAGGTGTGTTGGCTTTGTGAATCTTCAGAAGGCAGTAGAAGTCCCCTTACATGAGAAGTATGTGGGATAAAAGTGTGTGGGGTACTTTGAAGGACTGGATCAAAAGTTTTGATTTGCAGGTAAGGATGCCCCAAGGCATGGTATATTGGTGAGACTGTGCAGACGCTATGACAACGGATGAATGGACACTGTGCAGAGATCACCGGATAGGGGTGTTCCCTCCCAGTGGGCGATCACTTGAGGGGTGAAGGATATTCGGCCACTGATCTTCGGGTAAGCACCCTCCAAGGTGGACTTTGAGATGCACAACAACGCAAAATTGCTGCGCAGATGCAGGTAGCCAAGCTCCATACTCATGAGGACAGCCTCAATCGTGATCTTGAGTTCATGTCACACTACAGGTGACTCCACCACACTGCACACTGCACACTCCCACACACACACTTCTCTCACACTCTCATACGTGCACAGAAGCTGTGATGCACTTACTCGCGCGCGCTCGCTCTCACACACAGACCAGCATACGCACACGCACAGATACACATGAATTATTTCATCCAAAATGCTTGTGCAGTTGCAGATACATTCTGTTTTGCTCACAAAAAACCTGAGCCCAGTTTAAAACATAGACAGATTCGAAACAAGACCTCACACCTAAACCGCATTGTCTGACCTGAGATGTCATCTCTTGTATACATTGATAAAATCTTTAAGTTTCTTGGCAATGACTTGAGAGGAATCGGGATTTTGCATTTTAATCAGTAGTCTCCTTCCTAACTGATTAAAGATTCAACAAGAGACAGCCAGTTTTAGAGATAACAAGGTGTAGAGCTGGATGAACACAGCAGGCCAAGCAGCATCAGAGGAGCAGGAAAGCTGACATTTCGGGCCTAGACCCTTCTTCAGAAATGGGGGAGGGGAAGGGAGTTCTGAAATAAATAGGGAGAGATGGGGAGGCGGATAGAAGATGGATAGAGGAGAAGATAGGTGGAGAGGAGACAGACAGGTCAAAGAGGCAGGGATGGATCCAGTAAAGGTGAGTGTAGGTGGGGAGTTAGGGAGGAGATAGGTCAGTCCAGGGAGGATGGACAGGTCAAGGGGGCAGGATGAGGTTAGTAGGTAGGAGATGGGGGTGGGGCTTGAGGTGGGAGGAGGGGATAGGTGGGAGGAAGAACAGGTTAGGGAGGCGGGGACGAGCTGGGCTGGTTTTGGGATTTTGAAGCTTGTGAAGTCCACCTTGATACCATTGGGCTGCAGGGTTCCCAAGCGGAATATGAGTTGCTGTTCCTGCAACCTTTGGGTGGCATCGTTGTGGCACTGCAGGAGGCCCAGGATGGACATGTCATCTAAGGAATGGGAGAGGGAGTTGAAATGGTTCGCAACTGGGAAGTGCAGTTGTTTAGTGCGAACCGAGCGTAGATGTTCTGCAAAGCAGTCCCCAAGCCTCCGCGTGGTTTCCCCGATGTAGAGGAGGCTACAACGGGAGCAGCGGATGCAGTATACCACATTAGCAGATGTGTAGGTGAACATCTGCTTGATGTGGAAAGTCTTCTTGGGGCCTGGGATGGGGGTAAGGGGGGAGGTGTAGCACTTCCTGCGGTTGCAGGGAAAAGTGCCGGGTGTGGTGGGGCTGGAGGGGAGTGTGGAGCAGACAAGGGAATCACAGAGAAAGTGGTCCCTCCGGAAAGCAGATAAGGGTGGGGAGGGAAAAATGCCTTTGGTGGTGGGTCGGATTGCAGATGGTGGAAGTGTCGGAGGATGATGCGTTGGATCCGGAGGTTGGTGGGGTGGTACGTGAGGACGAGGGCGATTCTGTTTTGGTTGTTATTGCGGGAAGCAGGTGTGAGGGATGAGTTGCGGGAAATGCGAGAGACCCGGTGGAAGGCATTCTTGACCACTGAAGGGGGGATTGTTGAGGTCCTTGAAAAATGAGGACATCTGAGATATATGGGAGTGGAATGCCTCATCCTGGGAGCAGATGCGGCGGAGGCCAAGGAATTGGGAATAGGGGATGGCATTTTTGCAGGAAGGTAGGTGAGAGGAGGTGTATTCTGGGTAGCCGTGGGAGTCGGTGGGCTTGAAATGAATATCGGTTTCTAGGTGGTTGCCCGAGATGGAGACAGAGAGGTCCAGGAAGGAGAGAGGTATTCGAGATGGTCCAGGTGAACTTCAGGTTGGGGTGGAAGGTGTTGGTGAAGTGGATGAACTGTTCGAGCTCTTCGTGGGAGCACGAGGTGGCGCCGATACAGTCATCAATGTAATGGAGGAAGAGGTGGGGGATAGGGCCAGTGTAGGTACGGAAGAGGGATTGTTCCACGTAACCTACAAAGAGGCAGGCGTAGCTTGGGCCCATGCGGGTACCCATGGCCACCCCCTTTGTCTGTAGGAAGTGGGAGGAATTGAAAGAGAAGTTGTTGAGGGTGAGGACGAGTTCGGCTAAGCGGATGAGGGTGTCAGTGGAGGGGGACTGGTCGGGCCTGCGGGACAGGAAGAAACGGAGGGCCTTTAGGCCATCTGTATGGGGGATGCAGTTGTATAGGGTCTGGAAGTCCATGGTAAAGATGAGGTGTTGGGGACCGGGGAATTGGAAGTTCTGGAGGAGGTGGAGGGCGTGGGTGGTGTCACGGACGGAGATAGGGAATTCCTGGACCAAAGGGGAGAAAATGGAGTCGAGATAGGTGGAGATAAGTTTGGTGGGGCAGAAGCAGGCGGAGACAATGGGTCGACCAGGGCAGTCAGGTTTGTGGATTTTGGGGACGAGATAGAAGCGGGCAGTGCGGGGTTGGAGAACGATGAGGTTGGAGGCTGTGGGTGGGAGGTCACCTGAGGTGATGAGGTTGTGGATGGTTTGGGAGATGTTGGTTTGGTAGTCGGGGGTGGGGTCATGATCAAGGGGGCAGTAGGAGGAGGTGTCAGAGAGTGAGTGCCTGGCCTTGGCGATGTAGAGGTCAGTGCGCCATACTACAAGTGCACTTCCCGTGTCCGCGGGTTTTATGGTGAGGTTGGGATTGGAGCAGAGGGCTGCACGTTCTGTGGGGGAGAGGTTGGAATGGCTGAGAGGGGTGGAGAGGTTGAAGCAATTGATGTCTCGATGGCAGTTGGAGATGAAGCGGTCGAGGGAGGGTAGGAGGCCTTGGGGTGGTGTCCAGGAGGAGGGGGTGTGTTGGAGGCGGGAGAACGGGTCAGTAGAGGGAGGGTCACCTCATCTTTACCATGGATGTCCAGTCCCGATACACCTGCATTCCCCGTGCAGTTGGCCTAAAGGGCCTCCGCTTCTTCCTGTCCTGCAGGCCCGACCAGTCCCCCTCCACTGACACCCTATCCGCTTAGCCGAACTCATCCTCACCCTCAACAACTTCTCTTTCAATTCCTCCCACTTCCTACAGACAAATGGGGTGGCCATGGGTACCCGCATGGGCCCAAGCTATGCCTGCCTCTTTGTCGGTTACGTGGAACAATCCCTCTTCCGTACCTACACTGGCCCTATCCCCCACCTCTTCCTCCATTACATTGATGACTGTATCGGCGCCACCTCGTGTTCCCACGAGGAGCTCAACCAGTTCATCCACCTCACCAACACCTTCCACCCCAACCTTAAGTTCACCTGGACCATCTCGAATAACTCTCTCTCCTTCCTGGACCTCTGTCTCCATCTCGGGCAACCACCTGGAAACCGATATCCATTTCAAGTCCACCGACTCCCACGGCTACCCAGAATACACCTCCTCTCACCCACCTTCCTGCAAAAATGCCATCCCCTATTCCCAATTCCTTGGCCTCCGCCGCATCTGCCTCCCAGGATGAGGCATTCCACTCCCGTACATCTCAGATGTCCTCGTTTTTCAAGGACCGCAAGTCTACCACCACCCCCCCTCCCCACCCGCCACAGTGGTCGAGAACGCCCTCGACCATGTCTCCCGCAACTCATCCCTCTCACCCCCTCCCCGCAATAACAACCAAAACAGAATCCCCCTCGTCCTCACGTACCACCCCACCAACCTCCGGATCCAATGCATCATCCTCCGACACTTCTGCCATCTGCGATCCAACTCCACCAGCAAAGACATTTTTCCCTCCCCACCCTTATCTGCTTTCCAGAGGGACCACTTTCTCTGTGATTCCCTTGTCTGCTCAACACTCCCCTCCAGCCCCACCACACCCGCACTTTTCCCTGCAACCGCAGGAAGTGAAGTGCTACACCTCCCCCCTCACCCCCATCCCAGGCCCCAAGAAGACTTTCCACATCAAGCAGATGTTCATCTGCTAATGTGGTATACTGCATCTGCTGTTCCCGTTGTGGCCTCCTCCACTTTGGGGAAACCAAGCGGAGGCTTGGGGACCGCTTTGCGGAACAGCTACACTCGGTTCGCAACAAACGACTGCACCTCCTAGTCGCGAACCATTTCAACTCCCCCCTCCCATTCCTCAGACGACATGTCCATCCTGGGCCTCCTGCAGTGCCACAACAATGCCACCCGAAGGTTTCAGGAACAGCAACTCATATTCCGCTTGGGAACCCTGCAGCCCAATGATATCAATGTGGACTTCACAAGCTTCAAAATCTACCCTCCCCCTACCACATCCCAAAACCAGCCCAGCTCGTCCCCGCCTCCCTAACCTGCCCTTCCTCCCACCTATCCCCTCCTCCCACCTCAAGCCCAACCCCCATCTCCTACCTACTAACCTCATCCTGCCCCCTTGACCTGTCCGTCCTCCCTGGACTGACCTATCTCCTCCCTAACTCCCCACCTACAGTCACCTTTACTGGCTCCATCCCCGCCTCTTTGACCTGTCTGTCTCCTCTCCATCTATCTTCTCCTCTATCCATCTTCTATCCGCCTCCACCTCTCTCCCTATTTATTTCAGAACCCCCCTCCCCTTCCCCATTTCTGAAGAAGGGTCTAGGCCTGAAACGTCAGCTTTCCTGCTCCTCTGATGCTGCTTGGCCTGCTGTGTTCATCCAGCTCTACACCTTGTTATCTCAGATTCTCCAGCATCTGCAGTTCCCACTATCTCCACAGCCAGTTTTATGGTTGTTTTTACTTATAAATTATGTGTCTTTTACCCTCCCTGTCACACTACACCTAAGGAAGGAGCTGAGCTTCAAAAGCTTGCGTTTTCAAATAAACCCTGTTGGACTGTAACCTGGTGTCGTGTGATTTTTGACCTTATCTGTGCCCCTCAGAACAGTGTGCACCTCAATCAGATCCCCCTCCCTCTGCCTTCTCTGCTCTAAGGTAAACAATCCAAGCTTATCCAACCTCTTCATCGCCAAATTGCTCCAATCCGGGTAACATGCTCCAGAATCTTCTCTGCACCCTTTCTCGTGCAGTCACAACCTTCTTATGTTGTCAAAGCAGAGCTTCTCATTGTATTTCAGCTGTGGCCTAACTAATGTTGTATACATAACCTCCTTGCTCTTGCATTCAGTGCCTTGATAAATAAAGGCAAGTATCCCATCTCAACCACTTTACGAACCTGTCCTGCTGTGAAGTACTTCCTTGCTTTGGTAATCCTCCCAAAAAGCATCACTTCACACTTTTCAGGATTTAAGTCCATTTACCACTGTTCAGCCCATCTGACTGGCCTGTCTATATCATCCTGTATCTGACTATTTTTTTCTTGCTATCTACCACGCCATTTTTTTTTTTTGAGAACTGACTGATAAACCTCCTACATTCATGTCTAACAAACAGCAAGGGGTCCATCACCAAACACTGTGGTACACCACTAGATAAAGGCTCCCAGTCATGTAAACACCCTTCAATCATCACCCTCAATTCCTGCCACAAACCAGTGATGGATCCAATTTGCCGAATTGCTGTGGATCCCATGTGCTCTTCATCTCTTAACTAGTCTGTCATGTGAAACTCTTGTTAAAAGCCTTACTGAAGTCCATGTAGGCCATATCCACTGCACTACCTACATCTCCATAGCTATTAACCTTAAAATTCAATCAAATTTGTTAGATTTCCCTTAACAAAGCCATGCTATCTGTGATTAACCCATGCCTCTCTGAGTAGCAATTAATTCTGTCCTCAAGAGTTTTTTTTTCCAATAGTTTCCACCCACTGATGTTAGGCTGTCAGGCCTGTAGTTTCCTGGTTTATCCCTATCACCCTTGTTGAATAATGGTAGTCTGGCACTGCTGTGGCCTGAGAGGATTTGAAAATTAATGTCAGAGCCCCTTCATTCTCTTCCCTTATCTCCCACAGCAGCATCAGATACATCTTGTCTGGGTCTGGGTATTTATCCACTTTCAAACCTGCTAAAACTATTAATACCTCCTCCCTCTCATGTTAAAATGTTCAAGTATCACAGTCCCTCACTGTGATTTCTGGACCCACGTCATCCTTCTCTAGAATAAATACAGATGTAAAGTACTAATTTAAAACCTCAGCGGACTCCACACACACGTTGCCACTTTGGTCTCTAATGGGCCCTACTTTTTCCCTGATTATTTTTGTGTCCCTAATATACTTGTAAAACACGTTTGGATTATCCTTAATGTTACTCACCAGTGTTTTTCTCATGTCCCTTCTTTGCTTTCTTAACTTCATTTTAAAACAACCCCTTGCACACTCTATTCTCCTCTTGGCTTCCAATGTTCTAGCCTTCAGAATCTACTATAAGCTTCCTTATTTTTCCTTATCTAATCCTGTACATCCCTTGACATTCCAGGGTTTTCTGGAATTGTTGGGCTCCCCCCTCCACCTTTCACCTTTATGAGAACATTATGGCCTGCATAGACCCAATTCTCCCTTGAATGACTGACTGCCACTGGAACACTTGTTTGTACCCCTTACTCTGACCACGATATTGTTCTCCCTCTCTCCTCCCCCATCACTTGTGCAGCTGGTCTTTGGCTGCACTCCCGCCATTTTCCAACACACTCAATCTGTTCTTGAGTGAGATGTTCTCTGGGGCTTTCCTGTCTACATGCTTGTCTCCTTTCTTTTTAGTGATGGTCACCCATTCCCTTTTCTTAAGCTGCGGGGTGACCATGTCTAAAAACATGCTCTTCACTGCCAGCCTCCTGCATGTACTGCTGTGCCTCCAGCTGACAGTCCAGCTAGTTAAAGCAGCAGCACTTCCTGCAGAAAGGATCATCCAGGCGGCTAGCAGTGTCTTAAAATTTTCCACATACTGCAGGCCATGCAGTACCTGGAACTGAGCTCCCCAACCATAACTTGTCTTAAACTTTCTTCTGTTACGTTAGTTTTACTCTCCTTTCTTTATCCTACTTTGGTTTATTTATATTTCTTTATTATGTTGGCACTGACTTCCACTGTTTCTGATGGTCCTTATTCCAAAAACAAATTGCACCTTTCTAATTCATACCAATTCACAGACAATCCCTAACAGCAGTGTGATCTCAGGTAGATGGTCTTACTCGTGCATCGTTTATCTCTGGGACAAATGGGACACCTGAGGTTGCAAAGAGACTGGCTGAACCTGAGGCTGTTACCAGGACAAGGGATGGAGTTTGGAGCGGGAACTGAAAACTGTGATTCCAGTTATCTTACCATTTAATAGGAGGAAATTTCTGCTCTTCGACACACACAACCTGCTGATTTAGGAGTGGTGGAAGGAGGTAATAATCATATCAAGCAGGGTAGAGTTAGTGTCTGTATGAAGACCAACACTCCACCTTTGCCAATGTCCCTGAGGGACCATGTGTAGCTGATAAATAGGAAGGACCAAGGATAAATCCTAAGGGACACCATTGGTAATGGCAAGAGAGTACAAAGAGAAGTCATTGCAAGAGATTCTCTGGTCACAGTTAGAAGGGACTCGAGTGAGAGAGTCCCAGCTAATTGGACAAGAGTGGGGAGGTGTTGAAGCAGGATAGTATTGTCAATCATGTCAAAGGTGGACAGGTTGAGAAGGACAAGGAGAGAAGGTTTACTCTTTGTCACATGAATGTCGTTTGTGACTTTGAGCTGCGTTGCTACTGCTGTGGAGCAGTTTAAATGTGAAATTCTGGGAAACCCCCAAACCTTGTGTGTACTCTAATTCCTTATTGCACAAGGCATCTCAATCCTTGTGACTCCAGTGTTATTAATACTCTTATCCTTAACTTCCTCAACTCTAGGTTGGATTTGCAGTTTCTACAGAACCTGCCTCCTCAAAGGGAGGGCACGTGAACAGTTGCCGATCACTTCAAGGCCAAGTACAAAACAACCCAGACAGTAAGTACGGCGAATGAAGCAAGGTACAAGGAGAGTGAACAGAGAGAAATAAATGGGAAGGAAAGACAAAAGACTCCATGAAATCTGGTGTTCTCAATTGTTGAGGATCGGCTGTATTGAAAGGGAGCTCGAAACTGTATTCACAGACACATTCTCTTAAATCTCCATTTGTTGGCAATGTCGAGGTGATGTGTGGCCTTGAGAACTTGAGGGTAATCATTTGTTTCTGTTTTATAGTTTAGGTGCAGCACTTTATGATGAGCTAAATCCTGGAAGATGTTTATCTAGTCCTAACAGTAAGGAGCTCCTGAAGAAAAAGAGAAGCCACAAAGTGCAGAAAAACAAAACACTTAATTGCTGGCAGTAACATGCAGGACTACATGCAGAATGTTGGATAATCTGGGTCAGGTCTGAGCAGCAACAGAGTGAACCCAGGGGTGGGGGTGGGGGGGAGGGGTGTGGTGGCGGGGTGTGGTAAACAGGGTAAATACCTGAGGGGCGGGGTGAGTCAGGGTGAAGGGGGGGGGGGGGGGGAGGAGGTGGTGGTGGTGGTGGTGCGGTGGAGTGGTGAACCTAGAGGTGGAGCTCCAGAGGTGATGTCCTGACTCAAAAAGTGACCAAGGCTTGGCTGCTCAGGGATGAGGTTTGCAGACTGAGTGATTGATGTCTGGGGAGAGGGAAATTACTTTTTGTCATTGTAGTCTGCTAGGAATACAGAGCAGGAATGAGAGACCCGAGTTTGGTAAAGTTGTGTAATAAGTTCCTGCATTATTGTCTGAAGGTGATAAGGTTGATTTAGTCAATACGATTCACAATGGCACTAGAACCTGGCTACATGGAACACTCCACGTGCAATGTGTCGGAAATCAGGGACACTTCTAGTTTCCACAATGACCCCGTATGCACAAAGTGTGTTTACCTGCAGCTCCTGCTGCTTTGCTTCCCTTATGCACACTCCTCTTTAATATCTTGAAGAAAGCTGTAGTCAGTTTCTGGTTATTTATTATTTAAAGCCTCTTTATTGGCTATGTTAACTTTTCATTTCTGACAACATAAAGAAAGAGGTGCTGTGTGAATGCACTTTGAACAGTGAGCACAAGGGGTCTACCCTATGTCCTACCAAACTGGCCCTCAACGTATGGACAGCTCAATGGTATCTGCACTTGTTTGTTCTTTTGAGAACAAAACTCTCTTCACTTGGATCAATTTCATTCCCCTCCCTCATCAGTCTCTGGTTGAATAAGACTATTCCCAAATTTGAGGTTCTAACTCATTATCATCTCCAATGCACAGAGCCTCCACTTTCACCTTCGTACGTAACCAGACTCCACTCCTACATCCAATATCTGCTATAACCCTCACCAATGCCTTGTCATTTCTAGACCGCACCATTCCAATGCTCTCTTCCTCCCAGCCTGCATATTTTGGAAACCTCAATTGTTCTAAAGTCCTGTACCTCTTCTATAATGCCTCCATACTCATTTGATTTCATCCTTGTACTTGGTGACCCACTGACTCCTAGTCCAACACGTTGGCTTTCAAATAATCATCATTGTCTTCAAATCCTTCTGGAGCCTTACAACCCCACCCTCTCCCATTTATAATTTTCTATAATGCAACCTCCATCCACAATCAGAGTTCATCCAGTATTGGAGATTGCATTAGATATTTGATCCCTATGTTCCTCAGTGCCACTTAATGATTGTTCTTTCAGCTGCATAGCCCAAGCTTTAGAATTCCATTCCTAACCTCCCAGCCCCTCTCTCCCACCACCACCTATAAAATGCTCCATGAACTCACCTCTGACAGATTTTTCAGTCATTCCCCCCTCCTGCTCCTCCTTTGGTTTGCCATCCATTTTTAGTTTGCTTCTCTGAAGTCCCTTGAAATATCTACAGGGTTTCTTAGGTTTTTGAAATTTTCATATTTTCCATTTTAACTGTTTCCAGCCATGACCATAGTTAACAGCTGGGACAAATTGAATAGAAGATTGAATTTGTGACATCTTTAAATCATTTTCCCACCTGATGATTTTATTAACTAACATTAGAAAGAAAGCTTTTCATCAGAACAATAGATTTTATTTTTGTTTTTGACCTCATTTGAGCTCCATGATGGCTGGTGCTGTGGATCGTTCAGATCATAATCAATGTGGCAGTATCCTTAAATCTCCCTGGGCTATAGGCAAGTCTCTAGCTGTAATTGTACCTTGTTAAAGGCCTTCACTCAACTTCCTTTTCCTCCTGTACTGCATGTCTTTGCGCTGAGTGCCTCGAGGTATTTTCCTCATTGACCTGTTCAGACATGTTATGACACGTCTGGAGCAGGTTGGACTTGATTTCAGGCCTTCTGGTCCAGAGGCAGGGACAATTCCAATGTACCACAAGAGCCTTCACTGCCACACTCTACTTGCAGCCTGGTCTCATAAGCCTCTGAGATTGAAATTGAAATTAAATTCAAAATTCAAACTTTAAAATCTCAGTTGAAGAAATTTTTGTTTTAAAAATAAATCCCTCAGGAAGTCAGAAGTGTTTTTGCACTTCTAAAAGGATATAAAATCAACTCTCAGATCTTTAAACCCTCAATGATAATATTACAACACAAATTATTAATAAGGTGTCAATTGCATATTTTTACTGAAATGGTACGACACCATTCCTGGGAAGTTATAGTGGGAGAAGCTGGAAAAAGAGTTTTGCAGAATTAATTGTGAATCCACGTTTCAAATATCCAGCTATTTCCCACACGTATCACAGCATTTTAACTACAATTCTGTCTTCGCATCAAATTGTTGGACAGACTGGAATTATAAGTTCTTCTGAGTGAACTGCAGTTAGTCCCAGCTGTTAATTCAAGCAGTGAAAAGATGTATGTCTGGTAATCACTATCAAAATGAGTGATAGAGCTGTATAGCATGGAAACAGACCCTTCAGTCCAACTCATTCATGCCAACCAGATATCTTAAATTAATTAGTCTAACTTCTACCAGCGCTGTTGCACAATTGGCTAATTTGTTGACAACTTCAGCTTTCAATCAGAGGGTCTGGAAACGATGCCAAACTTGAACTGAAGAATCTAAACAGATTGCTCCTGAGCTCATTTCTGAAAAAGCATCAGCTTTGATGTGGAACCTGTTGCTTGTCATTTACAGTGCTGTCCCCAGAGGGCTGCCATGCTTGTCTTTATTGATCGGTATCTTGAGTGTAGAAGTTGGGAGACAATGTTATGGCTATACAGGACACATTTTTGGAATACTGTGTGCAATTCTGGTCTCCCTGCTGTGGAAGGATGTTGTGGAACTTGAAAGGGTTCATAAAAGATTTATATGGTTGTCAGTGTTGGAGGGTTTGAGCTATTTTCCCTGGAGCATCAGAGACTGAAAGGTGACTTCATAGAGGTTTATAAAATCATGAGGGGCACAGATAGGGTAAATAGACAAGATCTTTTCTCTGGGTGGGGGAGTCCAAAGCTAGAGGGCATAGGTTTATAGTGAGAGGGGTAAGATTTAAAAGGGACCTAAGGGGCGTCAACTTCACACAAAGGGTGGTGCTTGTATGGAATGAGCTGCCAGAGGAAGTGGTGGAGGCTGGTACAATAGCAACATTTAAAAGGCATCTGGATGGGTATATGAATAGGAAGGGCTTAGATTCTTAATGAGTACTTTGCGTCGGTATTCACCGAGGAGAGGGACATGACGGATGTTGAGGTTAGGGATAGATGTTTGATTACTCTAGGTCAAGTCGGCATAAGGAGGGGGGTATTCTAAAAGGCATTAGGGTGGACAAGTCCCCAGGTCCAGATGGGATCTATCCCAGGTTACTGAGGGAAGTGAGAGAGGAAATAGCTGGGGCCTTAACAAATATCTTTGTAGCATCCTTGAGCACAGGTGAGGTCCCGGAGGACTGGAGAATTGCTAATGTTGTCCCCTTGTTTAAGAAGGGTAGCAAGGATAATCCAGGTAATTATAGACCGGTGAGCCTGACGTCAGTGGTGGGGAATCTGCTGGAGAAGATACTGAGGGATAGGATCTATTTACATTTGAAAAAAAATGGGCTTATTAGTGAAAGGCAGCATGGTTTTGTGCAGGGAAGGTCATGTCTTACCAACTTGATAGAATTCTTTGAGGAAGTGACAAAGTTGATAGATGAGGGAAGGGCTGTAGATGTCATATACATGGACTTCAGTAAGGCGTTTGATAAGATTCCCCATGGTAGGCTGATGGAGAAAGTGAAGTCGCATGGAGTCCAGGGTGTACTAGCTGGATGGATAGAGAACTGGCTGGGCAACAGGAGACACAGTTGTAATGGAAGGGAGTTTCTCAAAATGGAGAACTGTGACCAGTGGTGTTCCACAGGGATCCGTGTTGGGACCACTGTTGTTTGTGATATACATAAATGATCTGAGGAAGGTATAGATGGTCTGATTAGCAAGTTTGCAGATGACACTAAGATTGGTGGAGTAGCAGATAGTGAAGGGAACTGTCGGAGAATGCAGCAGAATATAGATAGATTGGAGAGTTGGGTGGAGAAATGGCAGAAGGAGTTCAATCCAGGCAAATGCAAGGTGATGCATTTTGGAAGATCCAATTCAAGAGCGAACTATACGGTAAATGGAAAAGCCCTGGGGAAAATTGATGCACAGAGAGATCTGGGTGTTCAGGTCCATTGTACCCTGAAGGTGGCAACGCAGGTCGATAGAGTGGTCAAGAAGGCATACGGCATGCTTTCATTCATCAGACGGGGTATTGAGTACAAGAGTTGGCAGGTCATGCTTTAGTTGTATAGACTTTGGTTTGACTGCATTTGGAATATTGCGTACAGTTCTGGTCGCCACATTACCAAAAGGATGCAGATGCTTTGGATAGGGTGCAGAGGAAGTTCTCCAGGATGTTGCCTGGTATGGAGGGCGCTAGCTATGAAGGGAGGTTGAGTAGATTAGAATTATTTACATTAGAAAGACAGAGGTTGAGGGGGTACGTGATTGAGGTCTACAAAATCATGAGAGATATAGACAGGGTGGATAGCAAGAAGCTTTTCCCCAGAGTGAGAATTACTAGGGGTCATGATTTCAAGGTGAGAGGGGTAAAGTTTAAGGGAGATATGCGTGGAAAGTTCTTTACGCAGAGGGTGGTGGGTGCCTGGAATGCGATGCCAGCGGAGGTGGTAGAGGCGGGCACGATAGCATCATTTAAGATGTATCTAGACAGGTACATGAATGGGCAGGGAGCAGAGGGATACAGATCCTTGGAAAATAGGCGACCGGTTTAGATAGAGGATCTGGATCGGCGCAGGCTTGGAGGGCCGAAGGGCCTGTTCCTGTGCTGTAATTTTCTTTGTTCTTTGTTTAGAGGGATATGGGCCAAATGCTGGCAAATGGGATTAGATTAATTTAAGATATCTGGTTGGCATGAACGAGTTGGACTGAAGGGTCTGTTTCCATGCTGTACAGCTCTATGACCCTACTCATACGTGGGATGTGGGCATCGCTGGCTGGGCCGACATTTATTGCCCACCCCTAGTTATCCTTCCTGTGGTGGTGAGCTGCCTTCTTGAACCGCTGCAGTCCATGTGCTGCAGGTAGATCCACAATGCTCTGAGGGAGGGAATTCCAGGATTTTGACCCAGCAACACTGAAGGAACGGCAATATATTTCCAAGTCAGGGCGCTGAGTGGTTTAGAGGGGAACTTACATGGCAACACCACCACCTGCATCTTCTACCCTTGTCCTTCTAGATGGAAGTGGTCATGGGTTTGGAAAGTGCTGTTTTGGGAACCTTGATGAATTTCTGCACTGCATCTTGTAGATAGCAGTAGTGTTGAGCATTGGTGGTGCTTGGAGTAAATGTGGTGCCAGTTGAGTGGGCTGCTTTGTCTTGGATGGTGTCAAGCTTCTTGAGTGTTGTGGGAGCTGCACCCATCCAGGCAAGTGGGAAGTATTCCCTCACACTCCTGACTTGTGCCATGTAGATGGTGGACAGACTTTGGGGAATCAGAAGTTGAGTTAATCACTGCTGTATTCTTAGTCGATTGAGGACGGGGATATTTATGGAGCCTGCTTCTCCAGTGTTTTGTTTAACAATCGGCCACCATTCACAGCATTTGGGTGTGGCTGGACTGAAAAGCTTGGATCTGATCTGTTCATTGCGGAATTGCTTTGATCTGTCTATCACTTGCTGTTTAGTATGCAAGTAATCCTGTCTAGTAGCTTCACCAGGTCACACTTCCTTTGTGAATTTGCCTGGTACTGCTCTTGGCATACACTCCAGCACTCTCCACTGAACCGGGGCTAATCCCCTGGTTTGATGGTAATTGCTGAGTGAGGGATGTGCTGGGACATGAGATTGCACTGCAGTTGATGGCCCACAGAGCCTCATGGATGCCCAGTCTTGAGTTGCTCGTTCTGTTCAAAGTCTGTCCCATTTAGTACGGTGATAGTGCCACACAATGGAGGTTATTATCAATGTGAAGATGGGATTTTATTTCCACAAAAAATATGGGGTGGTCACGGTTACCGATATCATCATAGACAGCAGCAGATTAGTAAGGTTCCTTCACCTGCTTCAGACTCAGTTTAGCAGGTACGTCATTTCGGACCCAACCAGCTCGATCAGTAGTACTGCTGCTGAGCCACTTTTGGTGATGGATGTTGAAATTCCCCACCCAGAGTACATTCTGCACCTTTGCCACTCTGTATTTCATCTCAGTGGTGTTTAATATGAATGAGCATTGATGCATCAAAGAACATAGAAAATGAGCAGGAAAAGGCCATTCAGTCCTTCGAGCCCGCTGCACCATTTGTTATGATAATGGCTGACCATCCAACTTAACAGCCGCCTTCTGCTTTTCCCTCCCATCCTTTGATCCCTCAGCTACAAGTGCTGTATCCACTTCCTTTTTGAAATCCTGAAATGCTCTGGCCTCGACAGCTTTTTGTGACAGAGAATTTCACGAGTTTACCACACTATGGGTGAAGAAATTTCTCCTCAGCTCAATGCTAAATGTTTCACCTCATATCCTTAGACTGTGACCCCTGATTCTGGACTCCCCAGACTCCCCATAACATTCTTCGTGCAATTCCCTGCCTAGTCATGTTAGAATTTCATAGGTTTCTATGAGATCTCCCTCTCGCTCTTTTAAACTCGAGAATACAATCCTAACTGATTTAATCTCTCCTCCCATATCAGTCCTGCTATCCCAGGAATCAATCTGGTAAACATTCATTGCATTACCTCTACAGCAAGACCATCCTTCCTCAGATAAGGAAATCAAAACTGCATGCAATATTCCAGATGTGGTCTCACCAAGCCCCGTGTAATTGCAGCAAGACATCCCTGCTCCTGTACTCAAATCCTCGCACAATGAAGGCCAACATGCCATTTGCCTTCTTCGCTGCCTCCTGCACCTGCTTACCGTCAGTGACAGGTGTCTTGTTGCACATTCCCTGCCCCACTCTCAATTTCGAGCAGTTCGGATAATAGCCTGTTTCCTGTTTTTGCTACCAAAGTGAATAACCTCATATTTATCCACATTATACTGCATCTGCCATGCATTTGCCCACTCACTCAGCTTGTCCAAATCCCACTGAAACATCTCTGCATCCTCCTCATAGCTCATTCTCTCAGCCAGCTTTGTGTCATCTGCAAACTTGGAGATATTAATTTAGTTCCCTCATCTAAATTATTAATATATATTGTGCATAGCTGGGGTCCTAGCACTGATCCATGTTTTAATTTTACACGTTAATTCTTGTATGTGCCTTTGGTGAAAGCCTTCTGAAAGTGCAAATAAACCAGATCCACCAGCTACCCCTCATCAACTCTACTTGTTACACCTTTGAAGAATTCCAGATAATTTTTTAAGCATGATTTCCCTTTCATAAATCCACGCCGACTCTGACCAATCCTGATCACTGTTTTCCAAGTGGTCTGCTAATAATTCTTTTATCTTGGACTCGAGCATTTTCTCCACTGCCGACATCAGGCTTCCTGGTCTATAATTCCCGGTTTTCTCTTGGCCTCCCTTCTTAATAGTGGGGTTACATGAGCTACTCTCCAATCTGTAGGAAGCTGTTCCACCATTTATAGAATCCTGGAAGATGACCATCAATGCATCCATTGTTTGTCGGGCCACTCAGAGTCATAGAGATGTAAAGCATGGAAACAGACCCTTCAGTCTAATTTGTCCATGCTGATCAGATATCCTAGATAAATCTAGTCCCATTTTGCCAGCATTTGGCACATATACCTCTAAACCCTTCCTATTCATATACCCATCCAGATGCCTTTTAAATGTTGTTATTGTACCAGCCTCCACCACTTCCTCTGGCAACTCCTTCCATATGCGCACCACCCTTTGTGTGAAGAAGTTGCCCCTTAGATCCCTTTTAAATAATTCCCTCTCACTTTAAACCTATACCCTCTAGTTTTTGACTCCCCCACCCTGGGGAAAAGACCTTGTCTGTTTATCCTATCCATGCCCCTCATGATTTTGTAAACTTCTTTAAAGTTACCTCTCAGTCTCCAATGCACCAGGGAAAATAGCCTCAGCCTATTCAGCCTCTCCCTGTAGCTTAAACCATCCAATCCTAGCCACATTGTTGTAAATCTTTTCTGAACCCTTTTGGGCTTCACAACATCCTTCCTATAGCAGGGAGACCAGAATTGCACACAGTATTCCAAAAGTGGCTGAACCAATGTCCTGTACAGCCGCAACATGACCTCCCAACTCAATGCATTGACCAATAAAGGCAAGCATACCAAACACCACCTTCACTATCCTAACTAACTGCGGCTCCACTTTCAAGGCACTATGAACCTGCACTCCAAAGTCTGTTTGTTCAGCAACACTCCCCAGGACCTTGCCATTAAGTGTATGAGTCCTGCCCTGATTTGCCTTTCCAAAATGCAGCACCTCACATTTATCTAAATTAAACTCCATCTGCCAATCCTCAGCCCATTGGCCCATCTGATCAAGGTCCCATTTTACTCTGAGGTAACCTTCTTTGGTGTCCACTACACCTCCAATTTTGGTGTCATCTGCAAACTTACTAACCATACCTCCTATATTCACATCCAAATCATTTACATAAATAATGGAAAGCAGTGGACCCGGCACCGATCCTTGTGGCACATCGCTGGTCGCAGGCCTCCAGTCTGAAAAGCAACCTTCCACCACCACCCTCTGTCTCCTACCTTCGAGCTAGTTCTGTATCCAAATGCATAGTTCTCCCTGTTTTCCATGTGATCTAACCTTGCTAACCAATTTACCATGAGGAACCTTGTCAACTGTCTTACTGAAGTCCAAATAGATCACTTCCGTGAGGACTCTGGAATGTAGGTTATCAGACCCTGGGGATTTATCTGCCTCCAATCCCATCAAAGTAGTTGATGCGCCATTTCTTTTCACAGTTTCTGACTGTAAGGGACCTATATTCATTTAGCATTAACTTTCCTTATTGAAACTTTTACTTTCAGTTTTTATGTTCCCCACGAGCTTACCCTTGTATTCTATTTTCCCTTTCCTAATCAATCCTTATCCTCCTTTGTTGAATTCTAAACTGCTCCCACACCTTCGGTCTGTTTTCTTTCCTGGCCAATTTCCATGCCCCTCCCTTGCATCTAATACTATCTGTAATCTCCCTCATAAATCATGGTTTGGCTAATGATCCCATTTTACTTTTGAGCCAGATAAGAATAAAGTTAGCAAAAAGCAAAGAACCGTAAATGCTGGAGATCTGAAATAAAAACAGAAATTGCTACACCCCTCCCTACCTCTGTGACCTCTGCCAGTCCCTGCGCCCCTCCCTA
>NC_063364.1:35077423-35111374 GCF_021869965.1 Rhincodon typus | reverse complement strand
TCTGTGACCTCTGCCAGTCCCTGCGCCCCTCCCTACCTCTGTGACCTTCTGTGCTCTGGGATGTGTTGCCTGAAAGCAAATTGAACACCAAGTCAAAAAGAAGGAGCTCCTTATCATAAATTGTGTAGTACAGAGGAATCCATTCATCACAGTGTCTCTGTGCTGACTCAGTTCACACATTGATACCCTCTTCCTTTTTGTAGTATCTCTGCATTTTTGTTTTCTCTTCAAGTAATGATCTGTGGGATTGTGTTCAATAACGACCGAGATTGGTGAGTGGCACAGATAGATAGACTCCCTCTCCTTTGTACCTGAGTGGGGGCCAACCCTTTGAATGGCTACCCTCTTGCTTTTTATATATGTGTATAAAAAGCCTTGGCATTTTCCTTGGTCCTATTTGCTAACAACTTTTCATGACCACTTTTAGCCCTAATTCCTTGTTTAAGTTCTTTACTATTTTCCTTGTGTACTTCAAGAGCTTCGTCAATTCCCATCCTCCAGACCTTAAGTATGCTTTTCCTTTTTGGCCAAGGTCATAACATCCCAGGTCATGCAAGGTGCATGTAACTTGCCTTACCTATTTTTTATTCTCCTAGAAATGTGGCACTCCAGAATTCTTATCAACTGCCGTTGGACACGTGGGAGTGTTTCAAATGTAGATTTACCCTCAAACAGCCGCTTCCAATCAACATTCTCCGATTCCTACCGAATATTATTGTAGTCCTCTTTATTGGGAACCCGTAGTTTGAGGCGGTGATGGAATCCAAAGTACAGTTTTACAGTAGCCTCTTTTATACAAAGTTTTTACAGACATTAAAATTTGAGCTCTATGGTGCCACATAGTTGTATCTGTTGTACACAAGTTTGTATGACATCTGTCCTGGGGAAACAGGAGATGGTTTAAGCATTTACTAAATGCTGGCTGCTACTCCTGATGGGATTAAAACATCTTTCCGGTCTGACCTTGCATAATGAAGAGGTGTTAGTCCTTTTGTCTTTAAAGGTAGTAATGTTAGAAATACTAGACCTATACAGCTAAATAATTGAGAAATTATATGTGTACTAAATAAAAGTATAGAGGATATTAAACCAATCTCCTGGAGCTGGGTCGTGAGATTTCATCTACTGTTGCCAGTTTTTGACAGTTCCTACACATTCTTTCATGCAGTTTCATGGAAGCACTGTTTTGATAGTAAGTTTCTTAAAGGGGGTAGCAGCCCTATTTAATGTGTATTTAAAAAGTATAAATCTGTACGTTAGGACAAGATGGTAATCCTAAATAAAAGCTAGAAATAGGTTCTACGGTGTATAGGTAGTGTATAAGGAAATTTCAGAGATAAAAAGCAGCAGACTGTAGGGACATGCTGGTGGAGGAAACTGTGTGAAGTCCTGCAGCCTATTCAGGACCTGAGAGACAGTTACTAAGGGCTAATTAATATTATAATCTTTCCATAGTTTTGAGTGAGTTATGGAGACACGATTGCATTGTTCTGAGTAGGTTACAGTATTAACACTTATTGAGGGGTAGCCTTTGATACAGAAACAGGCCTAAACATCGCTTGCAGCATGGGGCCGATAAGAATTGAAAGATGTAAAGAAACAGTAATGGGCTGGCAGCTTAAGAAGGAATGTTTAACTTCATTTTACTCTTACAAGATAAACTTACTACAAAAATGTGTTTTTATGAATGGAAACGTGGTATAGTAAACATACAGTGCTTGTGAGTGAGTTCGTAAAGAGAATCATAATACAATATCGCAGATTTAATTCCCTTTTAAATGCCACAATTTGATCTTCTTCCACTGTACTCCGAGGCAGTACATTTCAGATTCTAACCACACACTGCTTTTTGTAAAAAAAAACTTTGTTCCTCATGCCAGTTTCTGCTTATGCCAATCTCTTTAACTCTGTGACCTTGGGTTCTTCATCCACTTGCCCCCACCCTTCCCCCCAAACTAATGGGGACACTGTCTTCCCAACTGTCCCTCTTGTGGTTTTGAACACATTCATCAAACCTTCTCCCAAACTTCTCCATAAGGAAAAGAGCTCCAGCTTCTTCATTCTATCTACGTAACCAAAGGTCTTCATCCCTCGAGCCATGTTTGTGAATGTATTTGCCCCCTCTCTAATGCCTTCACACCTTCCTAAAGTGTGGCACACTCGGAACTGGACGCAACATTCCAGCTGATGTTGAACCTGTGTTTTATAGAAGATTACAGTTAACCTCCTTGCTGTTGTACACTCACCGTTATTTATAAAACTAAGGATTCCAGTGCTTTATTACCTGCTCTTTATCCTGTCCTGCTACACTCGATGATTTGTGTACATAAATGCCCAGGTTCCTCTGCTCCTGAACCCCCTTTCGAATTGTTATTCCATATTGTGTCTCCATATTCTTCTGACCAAAATGAATCACTCCTTGTTTCTTTGTATTGAATTACATCTGCCCTTTCCACTGATCTATGCATCACCTTTTGAAGATTGCAATTACTTACCTAAGGAAGGATACATTTGTCTCGAGCTGCAGCAGTAAAAGCTCATTAAATTGATTCCTGGGATACCTTGCGAGGAGAGATTGAATAGAATGGGCCTATACTCTTTATAGTTGATAGGAGTGAGAAGTGATCTGATTGAAATTGTCAATATAGGGGTATCAGAGGAGTAGATAGAGAGAAATAGTAGGAACTGCAGATGCTGGAGAATCCGAGACAACAAGGTGCAGGGCTGGATGAACACAGCAGGCCAAGCAGCATCATAGGAGCAGAGAGGCTGACGTTTCGGGCCGAGACCCTTCATCAGAAAAGGGGGAGGGGGAGGGGAAGGGGGTTTTGAAATAAATAGGGAGAGAGTGGGAGGCGGATAGAAGAGGGATAGAGATAGAGGAGACTCCCACAGCTACCTAGAATACTCCTCCTCCCACCCACCTTCCTGCAAAAATGCTATCCCCTATTCCCAATTCCTTCGCCTCCGCCGCATCTGCTCCCAGGATGAGGCATTCCACTCCCGTACAT
Source organism: Rhincodon typus (assembly GCF_021869965.1). Classification (NCBI taxonomy): domain Eukaryota; kingdom Metazoa; phylum Chordata; class Chondrichthyes; order Orectolobiformes; family Rhincodontidae; genus Rhincodon; species Rhincodon typus. The sequence goes on along the minus strand of NC_063364.1, from coordinate 35,108,363 downwards.
CTCAGTTGTCCTCGTTTTTCAAGGACCGTAACTTCCCCTCCTCGGTGGTCGAGAACGCCCTCAACCGTGTCTCCCACATCTCCCGCACCTCATCCCTCACACCCCGTCCACGCAATAAGAACCAAAAAAGAATCCCCCTTGTCCTCACGTACCACCCCACCAACCTCCGGATCCAATGCATCATCCTCCGACACTTCCGCCATCTGCAATCCGACCCCACCACCAAAGACATCTTTCCCTCCCCACCCTTATCTGCTTTCCGGAGGGACAACTCTCTCCGTGACTCCCTTGTCCGCTCCACACTCCCCTCCAGCTCCACCACACCCGGCACTTTTCCCTGCAACCGCAGGAAGTGCTACACCTGCCCCCATACCTCCTCCGTCACCCCCATCCCAGGCCCCAAGAAGACTTTCCACATCAAGCAGATGTTCACCTGCACATCTGCCAATGTGGTATACTGCATCCGCTGTACCCGGTGTGGCTTCCTCTACATCGGGGAAACCAAGCGGAGACTCGGGGACCGCTTTGCAGAAAACCTACGCTCGGTTCGCAATAAACAACTGCACCTCCCAGTCGCGAACCATTTCATCTCCCCCTCCCATTCCTCAGACGACATGTCCATCCTGGGCCTCCTGCAGTGCCACAACGATGCCACCCGAAGGTTGCAGGAACAGCAACTCATATTCCGCTTGGGAACCCTGCAGCCCAATGGTATCAATGTGGATTTCACAAGTTTCAAAATCTCCCCTCCCCCTACCGCATCCCAAAACCAGCCCAGCTCGTCCCCGCCTCCCTAACCTGTTCTTCCTCCCACCTATCCCCTCCTCCCACCTCAAGCCGCACCTCCATCTCCTACCGACCAACCTCATCCTGCCCCCTTGACCTGTCCGTCCTCCCTGGACTGACCTATCCCCTTCCTAACTCCCTACCTACACTCACCTTTACTGGCTCCATCCCCACCTCTTCGACCTGTTTGTTTCCTCTCCACCTATCCTCTCCTCTATCCCTCTTCTATCCGCCTCCCACTCTCTCCCTATTTATTTCAAAACCCCCTTCCCCTCCCCCTTTTCTGATGAAGGGTCTAGGCCCAAAACGTCAGCCTCTCTGCTCCTATGATGCTGCTTGGCCTGCTGTGTTCATCCAGCTCTGCACCTTGTTGTCTCAGTAGATAGAGAGACCTGACTAGGGAGTCTGCTACTGTGGGTCATGGTCTCAGGATTAAAGATCAGCCACATGAGGAGGAGGTGATAAGTTTCTTTGCTCAGACGGCTGAGAATCTTTATAATTTTCGATCATACTGCATTCTAGTGCTCTCCTGTTGAGGATATACAGAGCTCAATAGATTATTGGTGTTTAATGGAATTGAGAGAGAGTGGGATTGGGCAGCTCGATGGATTGAGTACAGGCCATCCATGATCCTAGTGAATGATGGAGCAGGATCCTTGAGGTGTATGGCCAACTCTTCCCATCTCTTATATTCTCTCATCTGTACCGCATACCACTTCTTGATATTATTGGGTTTGCATATTATAGAAACCGCAGCATGAGAGAGCAGCTGTGTCAACAGAAACCTGTTAGTTTATTTTCAGGTATTGGAGGGATCAGGATCCACTAATTGAATTAAACAAACAATGCTGCAAATGCACAGCAGGACAGACAGAGCCTATGGGGAGAGAAGCGTTCATCAGAAAAGTCATTAACTTGACAAGTTCTGATGAAACAAAAACAGAAGTTGCTGGAAAAGCTCAGCAGGTCTGGCAGCATCTGTGAAGCAAAAATTGGAGTTAACGTTTCAGGTCCGGTGACCCTTCCTCAGAACCGAAACGTTAACTCTGATGTTTTCTTCATAGATTCTGCCAGACCTGCTGAGATTTTCCAGCAACTTCTGTTTTTGTTCCTGATTTACAGCATCTGCAGTCATATCGGTTTGTATTAAGTTCTGATGAAAGGTCATCAACTTGAAAAACTTTCCGTCCTTACTTCACATTTCCAGCATCTGCCACACATTTTGATTTTCTGTTTTGGACTGACTGTCAGTTAATGCTACATCCTGCTCTGTCACTCACTGTGATTCATAATCATATCTTGAGTTCTAGAATTGGCTGCTTTTAGAACTCTTTGTAATTGATACACCAGTAAACTAATATTTGAGCTAGTGTTTTCCTTCGAGAGATTTGAAGTGTGTTTCAGTAGCAAATGTAAGATGGTAATATTCCTGTAACTGTACAGTTTATGTTCCATGTCTCCATCTAAAAGCCACAAAATTAAATTATTTCAATAAATTGGTTCAACTTGCTGTAAACCAATTGCTTAGATGTTGTAAGATACCATGGCAAAAAGTCTCAGATCTAAAAGGTCCAAGAAAGTGTATTCGCTGCTTCAGGTGAACATTAGTCAACAGCCTATCGGAGTGTTTGACTTATCTGTTAGAGGTGATGCAGCTTGACAGGAAGAATGAGGAGTGTCAGCTCGTTGGCACAGTTTAAAGTGGGTGTATTGGACAGAGAGCTGCAGAGGAATTGGGGAAAGCTGTTAAGAGCCAGTGATTCCATGTTAATAAAGAGGCATTGAGTACAACAATAAGAAAGTTTGCTAAGACTTTATAAAACACTAGTCATACTCAACTGGAGTATTTTGTTCACTTCTGGTTATAACTTTCTGAGGTATGTCAGGAGCTTTGAGAAGCTGCAGATGCAATTTACAGGAATTGTCCTAGCAATGAGGGACTTCAATTCATTGAGGAGGCTGGAGAAGCTGGGATTCTTTTCCTGAGAGCAGAGAAGGTTAATTTCACGGAAATGTTCAAAATTATGAAGTTTCTTTTCATCACAAAAAAAAATACGTAGAAATTGTTCCATTGGTAGAAGAGTCACAGATTTAAGAAATTGATCACCAGGTTTGAAATGAGAAGTTTATTTCCATGGAAGTAATTAGGGAGGCACAGTGGTTAGCACTGCTGCCTCACAGCGCCAAGGACCCAGGTTCGATTCCACCCGTGGGTGACTGTCTGGGTGGAGTTTGCACATTCTTCCTGTGTCTGCGTGGGTTTCCTCCCACAGTCCAAAGATGTGCAGGCCAGGTGGATTGGCCATGCTAAATTGCCCGTAGAGTTCAGAGATGTCTAGGTTAGGTGGGTTAGCCATGGGAAATGCAGGGTTACAGGGATAGTGTTGGGGGCTGAGTTTGGGTGGGATACTGTTTGGAGGATCAGTGCACACTCAATGAGTCAATGGCCTCTTTCTGTACTTTAGCGATTCTATGAAATTATAATCTGGAATGTGCAGCTGTTTAAGGGTGGGGAATCTGATTCAGCAAAATCCTTTCAAAAAGAATTGAATTAATGCATTAATGTGAGTGGCTTGGATAGAAATTTGCAAGTGATGGTATTCCCATGTATCTGCTGCCTTGCCCTCTAGATCGTGGTGGTCATATGCTTGAAAGGTGCCAGTGAAGATTCTTTGAATTTCTGCAGTACATCTTGTACACACTGCTGCTACTGAGTGTAGGCGGTGGAGGGGGTGGATGTGGTGCTTACCTCGCAGGGTTGTTTGTGCTGGACGGTGTCAAGCTTCTTGTGTGTTGTTGGAGCTGCACCCATCCAGTCAAGTGGGGAGTATTCCATCATACTCCTCACTTCTGTTATAGATGGTGGACAGGCTTTGGGAAGTCAGGAGGTAAGTTACTCATCATGTTCCTAACTTCTGACCTGCACTTATAATCACAGCATTTACATGGTTGGTCCAGTTGAGTTTCTTATCAATGGTAACCCCAGGCTGTTGATAGTGAGGTATTCAATGATTTTAAATCATTGAATGTGAGGAATGATTAGATTCTCTATTTGGAAATGGTCAATATTTGATGTTTGAGTTGCAAATATTCATTGCCACTTTTCAACCCAAACTTGGCTGCAATCCGGATCCTGTCGCATTTGAACATGGACTGATTCAGTTGTGAATGGTACTGAACATTGTGCAATCATCAGCGAACATTCCCATTTCTGACCTTCTGATGGAGGGAAGGTCGTTGATGAAGCAGCTGAAGATGGCTGGGCCTACGTAGAAGCAGCTGAAGGTTAATTTTTATTTTAGAAAGCAGTAATGTAAAGGTGGTAGTCCCTGGAATGCTACCTGATCCACGGGAAAATGGGCATAGGATAACTAAGATCAGAGAGCTGAATGTGTTTCAAAGATTGATGTGGAAAAAAAAGTTTTCAATTCATGGGGCACTGGTGCCAGACTGAGGGGAGGGGGATCTGATCATCATGACTATTTTCACCAGACGTTCAGCAAATGTCCCGCAGAGTCAGAACTGATTCTTGACATTTCCAAAACTCTACCAAAGCGTTTGCTCTGAACTGGGTAAGAATGAATATTCACATCAGCTAGCTGCTGGTCATTTTGCTGATGAACATTAGTGAGCTGTTTTCCATGCTGAAGGGAGGTGGATTTATAATTACTGGAACTGACTCATAAAAATAGGCCAGTGCCTCTACTGAGTTAATCATACAACGACACAACGACAGTAAGAGGCCATTTGGCCCATTGTCCCTATACCCTTTTCCCGGCTCTTTGAAAGTGCTATACTATTGCTCTGTATGTTGTCCTGATCTTCTTAATCTGGTGTTGTCATGTAACTGGGAAGGTGCACGCTGATAATTGTACCTCTCTGTTCTCACAGCCATCACAGGTTGTATGAAATCCCCATGAGGTGCCAAACTGACCAATTTCCCTGACTGACTATTGCCAGGATAAAAGCATTTCCCACCAGGTTTCATCAGCAAAAGTAAAATAACTCTCTATTGTAAAGCATTAAACTTTAACAAATATTAGAGAAAAGAGAGAATTTCTTATATCAACTACTTTGCTACATAAACTCCAAATGCACACATGCCCTCAATTATGACTAGACAGCGTTGTTGAACAGAGAGTCCTGAGTGTATGTACATAGTTCCTTGAAAGTGGCGACACAGACAGGGTGGTGAAGAATAATCACGAGGGGCATGGATAGGGTGAATAGTCAAGGCCTTTTCCCCAGGGTAGGGGAGTCCAAAACTAGAGGGCATAAGTTTAACGTGAGAGGGAAAAGACTTTAAAGGGACCTGAGGGGCAGTTTTTTCACACAGAGGGTGATGTGTATATGGAATGAGCTGCCAGAGCAAGTTGTAGAGCAGGTACAATTGCAGCATTTAAAAGACATTTGGACAGGTACATCGAAAGGAAAGGTTTAGAGGGATATGGGTGAAACACGGGCAAATGGGATTAGTTTAATTTAGAAAACCTGGATGGCATGGAAAGTTTGAGCTGAGCGGCATGTTTCTGTAATACCTCTATGACTGCTGCCTTGGCATTTACAGCTTTTAACAAGCTCCAGCTCCACCAATCAGTTGTTGTCAGGTTCTTAGTGCTGCTCAGTTTCATTCTGCCTCTTACTGATTCTTAAAGGAAAATTGCATGGCACAGCTCAACAATCTGTAATATTCCATTTCAATTTGTAAAACCACCTGCTCTTTCAGCCACATTACAGTCCTATTTTCGTCTTAAAGTCTTGAAAAACACAAGGTTTTTCATTTACGCCAGTGATGAAGTCATAGAATTTGTGTTTTTGTCTTGAAAATAAATCTGTTTGTCTTCCTACCCAATCTAGGGGGGTTCAGTTTCTTGTTGCCTATGGAGTTTGTGATGTTCCTCATGGATAGGAGTAGTTCTCTCGTACTAGCAAACAATTCCTGTTATTTGCGAGAAGAGAAAAGGCAAGGGGAAAAAATAGAAAGGAGAGTCAAGCACTGAGAAGTTGTACTGTCCTCTGGTGTCCAAACATAGTTAGGATCAGAGATTTGTCATGTCTGGAATGTAACGGGGCAATGATAGGTTGGTTATCTTTCATCTTTCTTTTATCACTTGATTTTTTTTTGCAGGTTTGTTAATCATTTGTGTTCTTTCTCATTGGGAGATTTAATGGGGGTTTCATCAAGCCCAGGTCAGAGGGTTGTGCAGTGTCAATGGGGAATTTGGCACTTTGTCAATGGAGAGTTTGTAGCAAATGTGTTCTGTAGCAGAGTTTAACAGCATTTCTAAATCAGTTCTTTCATTGCAGTGTCTCACTGTGTCAAGATGACGGTTCTTCAAGTTTTTTCGAAGCTGTGCAGACCTGGGCTGCAGGCCTTCAGCACTGGAGTCAGGAAGTTCTCTCTCTCTCCAAATGGTGCATCCCAAAGTCACTTTGATGTATTAGTGGTGGGAGGTGGAACAGGAGGAATTACTATGAGTGCTCGGCTGAAGAGAAAAGTGGGAGCTGGAAATGTAGCCATCATTGAACCAAGTGAGGTAAGAGCCTTCATTTCCCTTATTGGTCAGTGAAATGTTTCAAGAAATGTCTTGAAGGATGAATGAATTTGGGAGTTGTGGAAGTATAGAGAGAGAATGTGAGAGCCATGCACTGGTGGTGGTGATTAAAAGTTGGGGATGCTCAAGAAACTAAAGTTGAATGAGCACAAAACTGAATCCAGGGCTGCAGGAAATTATCAACAAACGCCTGACGGACCCTTCAGGTTTCTTTTTTTAATCAAAATGTTTAGAGATGTTATCTCACACCACTGGAGCAGGTGGGACTTGAACTCTAGCCTTCTGGTCCAGAGGTAGGGACACTGACAATGCATCACAAGAGCCCCCTAACAAGCTTCATCCTCTTCTGAATCCACATTCCCCAACCCCCATAGTCTTCAGCTTCCACAGCTCCCCCCCACCTCACTAAACAACCCCAGGCCCAGTGATGAGATATTCCTAATGAAAACCGACAGAACTGAGGATGCTGTAAATCAGGAACAAAAACAAAGTTGCTGGAAAAGCTCAGCAGGTCTGGCAGCATCTGTGAAGGAAAAAAGAGTTAACATTTCGGGTCTGGTGACCCTTCCTCAGAACCGGACCCGAAACGTTAACTCTGTTTTTTCCTTCACGGGTGATGAGATATTCCTGGTTGGTAGGCAGTGCTGTTCACTGCTCACCACATCAGTGTTAGTGAAGGAGCAGAGAATCCTGTGGGACATCAGCAGCTCTGCCTATCGTCCTGATCCATTTCACCAGTTTCTACCTCAGCTGCTGCTTTTTGCAAAACATCCGGATCCAATCGGCCTCACACGAAACAAATATCGCTTAATGTTGGTACCGTCGACTATAACCGTCATCTTACAATGAACAAGAACAAAGAAAATTACAGCACAGGAACAAGCCCTTCGGCCCTCCAAGCCTGCGCCGATCCAGATCCTCTATCTAAACCTGTCACCTATTTTCCAAGGATCTGTATTCCTCTGCTCCCTGCCCATTCGTGTATCTGTCTAGATACATCTTAAACGCTATCGTGCCCGCCTCTACCACCTCCGCTGGCAACGCGTTCCAGGCACCCACCACCCTCTGCGTAAAGAACTTTCCACGCATATCTCCCTTAAACTTTTCCCTTCTCACCTTGAAATTGTGACCCCTAGTAATTGAATCCCCCACTCTGGGAAAAAGCTTCTTTGTATCCACCCTGTCTATACCTCTCATGATTTTGTACACCTCAATCAGGTCCCCCCTCAAACTCCATCTTTCTAATGTAAATAATTCTAATCTACTCGACCTCTCTTCATAGCTAGCGCCCTCCATACCAGGCAACATCCTGATGAACCTCCTCTGCACCCTCTCCAAAGCATCCACATCCTTTTGGTGATGTGGTGACCAGAACTGTACACAGTATTCCAAATGTGGTCGAACCAAAGTCCTATACGACTGTAACATGAATGTGTCTCATGCATTGTTTGGTCAGTACCCTCCAGCTGCATCCCCTCTGTCACCCCTCCAAACTCAGTCCCTCTAATTTAGACACTCTTGCATTACCTCTGACACTTTCATCTTTGCCCCCCCATCAATAGCTATCTGCAGCTACAAAGTCCCACTCTTTGCTAGTCTCTCCAATAACTCCTCACCATCAGCCCCTCCTTTAAGCACCTTTTTGTTTTGCATCTGTCCAATCTTTCTTCACCCTTTTTTAGGTTTCCTTTCCAGCACTGTCCCGGTGAATATCTTGGCTGCTCTCATTGGCTTTCATGTGCTTTCAGTAACAGTGATATGGTCATTGTGCTAATTCAGCAAGGCTGCTCCTATAATACACGCCCAGTTCATAAACTTGCTTTTATGACTTTGGGAGCAGTTGTCATACAATAGAGCTCTGGGCTAGTTATAAAACTATGTACCATGAGCTTTGTGGAAGGTTATAGGATGTGGTTTGACTGCTGTCTTTAGAACTTATTGGTGAACCAAGTGGCTTACCCTTTACTGTAAATATTAGAAAGGAGTTTTGCAAACATTGGCATAATTACTTCAGTATTTGGCAGCTGTGAGCAGAGTGACATTGGTTCCAACAATGTCTTTGAAAGAAGTGTCTAGAGAGGGTCATTAGACCTTAACCATGTTGGTGCAGAGGCCAGGACCTCAGGCTGCTTCACACTGTTTAAGCACAACATGAGCATCTTCATTTCAATATTTATAACATATTGAAAATGACAGAAATTGTTGCACTTTCCAAACCTCCTCCCACTGAGTTGGTTTACTTCTGTTGGAATTGGTCATTGGGGAATACTGTGGCAATGGCATCAAAGGGAGAAAGTGTTTCATTGTCTTTTGTTTTACTCTTTCAATGTCTTTGTTGGGTGTATCTTTCAGAAGCATTACTATCAGCCCATGTGGACCCTGGTGGGTGCTGGAGCTAAACCACTGAACAAATCAGGGAGATCAACAGCCAGTGTTATCCCATCAGGAGTCACATGGATCAAGTCCAGTGTTCAGGAATTTGATCCAGACAAGAATCTTGTTCGTAATGACGACGGCACACAGGTGAGAGACAATGGGTCAGCTGATTCTCAGGTGGGATCTGGCAATGTTCAAATCTTCTCACTGTCAGAATTGGGAAGGCTCATTTTACTAATTCATTATTTTTCTTTTAGGTCTCCTACAAATACTTGATTATTGCGTTGGGATTGCAGCTGCAATATGAAAAGGTATTTTTTTTATTGTTTTCTCAGATTTGGGGATTCCCATAAGCATGTATTTTCAGTTAATACTTGAGTTTCTAACTTGGGCTTTCATTACAAACATTGATTAAATTTCCATAGGTAATAAAGCAGTATCCCACTTCCTATCATATTATGTTCCTCAACTGATGAATGCTAAGTATGAGCATTCATTAAAAAGACATCCCTTTTACCAGTTCCTGGACGTTGTGGAGTAGGGGAGGGGTGTGAGCGTAGGCATGTAGAGAGAAGAGCAAGGGGCAATATTTGATTATTTAAATTGTCTTTTTGGAAGCTGAGACTTGAATCTCGTAAATGTTTAATTTCTCGGGGTGGTCATTACTAATGATCATTTGTGAACTATTCATCCCTCAATATTTCTGATTGCACGTTATAACCTGTCACTTTGATCGAGGACAGTAAGTTAGTGAAATCTATGCCAAGTCTATTAGCACACGCTAACAGTTTGCTATTAGCAACAACCAGTTTCTATGTGGCTGCCACAGGTTTCTGCCCATATCACTTTGTACTAATGGCAGAATCAGTCTTGTCCTTTCATCCATGGTCGTATAGCAAAACCTAGGCCATGAAATCTGCGTCCCTCTCGTGTACACTCCTGTGTTCTCCCTCTACCCCTCTCCTCCGGCTATCAGCAGTTTCCTGTTTCTCCCACATTGTTCTAACACTGAATACATCTGAGGTGTTACAAACCATTCTATTGGCCATTCCTTCCGTGGAAGTAGTCCATGGTCAGTGTTTGATTGGTGAGATTTTTGGTTGATTGGCCATTGGTTGAATAGCATTACAACTTTGTAAAGTTGCTCCAATCTGTTGTTACATATGAGACTGTGAATTGTTACATTCAAGCACTTCTACTTTTCAGCTGCTGAGGTTCTGTATGTGGGAAAGGTCGAGTCAGCAGCTGTCAGATTAATGTGGGAGTGGGAGTGAATGGCAGACAATCACAATGTAAACACAGATTTTATCCAAGGAAAATACATACCCTAGGAATTTTTGACAGATTTACGTTTGACAAGTTTGAAGGGGTTTCCTGTTCAGTGTTTAACAATGACCCATAAGTCTATTAATTATAATCCACATGCAATAAATTTGTATGATCCACCATTACCCGACGAGGTCAGATATGAGGTGTGTCTCAATCCTAGCCTCAGCCTCCAGAAGCTGTGCCAAGAGCTGTACCAGAGCAAGTCAGAGGTAGGAATGCTGCAGCAAGTAACTCACCTCTTCTCTTTCCTGCCAACCTCCTCACTGTCCACCATCTACCTGACACAAGTCAGGAGTGTGATGGAATACTCCCCACTTGTCTGGATGGGGGTAGCTCCAACAACACTCGAGGAGCTCAACACCATCCAGGACAAAGCAGCCTGCTTGTTTGGCACCATATCCTCAAGAATCCACTAAAATGAAACAAAGAACAGCAGATGTAGGAAATCTAAAGCAAGAACAAATCATCGGAGAAACTCAGCAGGTCCAGCAGCATCTATGGAGAGAGAGACTGAGTTAACGTCAGAATTATTCTGTGAAGGGTAACTGGGCTCAATGTTAACTCACTCTTCTCTCCATAGATGCTGCTGGATCTGCTGAGTTTCTCCAGCATCCTCTGTTTTCACTCTGTGCTCTGGAGGGTCAGGACCGAGGAGCACCATCCTGCTGGGGACAATGGAGCCGGTTAATGGTTGAACTGTTTGTGTCCTTGCGTGTATAACATTAAAAGCTGGGTAGTTCTCCTCAAGCCCCTGGGCCAACATTTATCTGGGTGTTTCATTGCTGGTTGTGGGACTTGGCTGTGATAAATTGGCAGCAACATTTCTTACCTGTTTTATAAATAGAAATTTCTCTTCAGAAAGGAAGTTTTCCTCTATTAGCACACAAATAAAATCCATCCATACTCCTCCACTGATCTTCAATTAGATTGTTGCAAGTTAGACACCGGTAACAGCATTTTCAAGGGCTGTCATTCCTGCAGCTTCCCATGTTCCCAGCAATGGTGGTGTTCACTTTCCTGCTCTGAAATGTAAATCCTTTGTGTGTAAACAATGACTTTCCACTGATTAATGGCAGAAGCTGTACATTGTGGGTGTATGAGTGATTCAAGGAATGCAAAGTCCCACTGTGATCGTTTCAGTCAATGTTCCTTCTGAACCTTGTTTCCAGTCAGACAGCAATGTGGGTGCCTCTAATGAACATTTATTTTTCATTTTATTTTTCAGATTAAGGGACTTCCTGAGGGGTTCAATGATGGTAAAATTGGCTCGAACTACTCTGTAAATTTTGTTGAGAAAACCTGGAAAGCCTTACAAGATTTTCGTGAGGGAAATGCCATTTTTACCTTTCCCAATACACCCGTTAAATGTGCTGGGGCTCCACAGAAGATCATGTATCTGTCTGAGCACTACTTCAGGAAGGTAACCAACTCATTTGATCTGTCTAAATTTGACTTAGCGTACATGTTCCAAATCTTTTCAAATGTTTAGTGACACCATTTTGGGCAAGAACATGAAGACAGAACTTGACCAGGAGAGTCACTGTGGAAGCTCAATGCTGGTGAATTTTGCACTGTCTTGATGTTACAAGTAAAGAATTTGAGGTTTGTGATTAACAAGTAGTCTGAGATGAAAGGTTCACAGTGTCTCCTTCACTAACCCCTGTTCTTATCAATCCGAGTCAGATGGTGCAGGCAAAAGAAGGTGCTCAATGTAAATGCTACCTTAACATTAAGCACGTCTTCCTGTTGGAGACTGGAAATTGGTATAGTATGTGCAAAGGCTTCTGTCCTTGAGGTTTAATTCTTTTCAATAGGCACACAATGCATTTCATCTGTGCACTGATATTAAATATTGCAATTACTTTGTGTCACTGCTGAATTCTTAATCTTTCTGGTTCTAAGACTGGGAAACGGCCAAAAGCAAATGTAATCTACAACACTTCACTGCCAGTGATCTTTGGAGTGAAGAAATATGCAGATGTTCTTCTGGAGATTGTTAAGACCAGGAACATTGAAGTGAATTACAGATTGAATCTTATCGAAGTTCACACAGACAAGCAAGAAGCTGTATTTGAAAAATTGGACCATCCAGGGGAAACCAAGACATTTCAGGTTTGTTTTGATGATTTAATCTCTGGCATGCTTCTCTCACCCCATTCTTTCCTTCACCTGTTCTCCTTGCCCAGGGGCTCTGCCTGATGGCAAGCTGTTGGCATGAAACAGTGAGGGACCCATGTTGACTATTTCACAGGTGGAATGTGTGTGCGTGCTCATGTGCAAGCTTGTACACTTTATCCAAATGTTGCAAACACTTTATTTATGTTGGAATGGTTTCTGACCTTTTGAGGCTTCCTCACTCATTGAGTCATAGAGCTGTACAGCACGGAAACAGACCCTTTGGTCCAACTTGTCCATGCAGACCAGATATTCTAAATAAATCTAGTCCCATATGCCAGCATTTAGCACTTCCTATTCATATACCCATCCAGATGCCATTTAAATGCTGTACTTGTACCAGCCTCCTCCACTTCCTCTGGCAGCTCGTTCCATACAGGCACCACCCTCTGCGTGAAACAGTTGCCCTTAAGATCCCTTTTAAATCTTTCCCCCTTCTCTTAAACCTTTGCTGTCTTGTTTTGGACTCCCCCGCCCCAGGGTAAAGACTTTGTCTATTTATCCTATCTATGCCCCTCATGATTTTATAAACCTCTTTAAGATCACCCCTCAGCCTCTGACGCTCCAGGGAAAATAGCCCCAGCCTGTTCAACCTCTCCCTGTAGCTCAAACCCTTCAACCCTGGCAACATCTTTGTAAATCGTTTCTGAACCCTTTGGTTGAGTGATCTCAGAATGCAGTGGTGGGGGTGGAGGTGGAGGGGGTGTGTGTAGCCACATTGTCTGGAGAGACTGGGGGGCAGATTTGCAAAGCAGTTTACTAAAAGACCATGTGCTTTGAATGATGCTCCTGTTGTACAGACATTTCCTCTGTCTTTCCAGAGACTGTAGCCTTTCTTTCTTACTATGTTCACAGTACGAGATGCTACATGTCACTCCTCCAATGGCACCTCCTGAAGTGATTCAGAAAAGTCCATTAGCTGATGCAGGAGGCTGGCTTGATGTAAACAAAGAGAATCTACAACACTGCAGATACTCCAATGTGTTTGGTATTGGAGACTGCACCAATTTGCCAACATCGAAAACTGCAGCAGCAGTCGGTAGGTTTGAAGCTGTACTAGCATTGGTACAGATTCTCAATGGAGTGGATAGCCACTTTGAAAAGTAAGTGTCTTGGGTCAGATTGTCAATGAGATGTCTCAAAGTGGTAGGATTGTACAGAGCTAAGGAAGGAGGAAAGAGCAGTGAGTCACTGACCATGAGGTGCACAGTCACAACAAAGGGATCTAAAGGAAAGAAATGGAAATGTGTGTAAAGGTTGTGCACTTGCTGGTTAATGAGTAAGTGAGTTAGGTATTCTCCTAGCAGCACAGAGCAGGAATAAATTCATGATGTGTAATTCTTCTCAATCTGTTACTGAAATAAACCCAAACTGTACTGAGAAACTACTGTCTTCACAGGGTAAAGATTTCCATTCACTGTGCAGACGCAACATTCCCTCTTTAACAAATGTTAGAAATACTAGCAGCCTGGAACCTCTGCAATGTCTGACTTCAGAGAAATGGCTTTGAGTGTTTTTTTTTAAGCAGACAGTGAGTAGTTAAAAGCCAAGATTAGTTTTTGCACTGTGTGTGTGTCAAGTTGCAGATGATGCAATGACCTTTGATGCTATACCATAATTTCCCAGGATCTGCTGGAGGTAGTGGACTTAATGTCTTTTGCGATAAAATTCAAGTATAATCTGCCTTTTGAGCAACACCAGTCTAGATGTCTGATGTGGGATTTTTAAAGTACAACTGTGATCAGGGCCAGTGGCTGTAGATCCAGTGGTCCAGGAAAAGAATCTGAAGGAATAGCACTATTGGCTGCTCAATCAGATTTATAATCGTGTGATCTCAAACAGATTAGATTATGATAAAAGTCCTGAGACACTCTGAACTTCGCTGCTTACCCTTCTCGTGTTTCTGGTTCGGGAGCGATTATTAAAGTGGATGCTGATGGATTGTAACCAGGGTAGAAGGAGTTAAGTCATTTGATACAATGTTTTCTGTGCATATATTAGTGACTGTTTGACTGTAAATCTTTTAGTTTACCAAATGCTGGGAAATGTAACAGAACATATTGTTTTGTTAAAGTCTTAACACACAGCTCATGCTTCTGCTTAGATGTTAAAGGACAGGCTGTGCAGTAAAGCAATGAGCTGAATGGGCAGTTGGCATTTGTATACAAGCTGATCTCCCATCATGCTCCTGCTTCACCTTCACATTTTTGTCCAGTTCTTCCTCCAGTATTCTACTTTGAACAAAGCAGGGTGGGTCTGATAAGGTTTTTCGTTCAACTCCCCTCCCTCTGCTGTCGGCTATAGGAGGAGCTTGCAGAGTTTGAAGAAACTTTTACTTCCTCTCAGGATAAGGAAGTAGAATCAGGTTTGAAATTTATTGTTACATGGGAGTCAAATAATTTGAATCTACAAAGATTTAAAAGAGTGAACTTAAATATGCAAATAACTTCAGCTACAATCGCTAAAGGAGGGGTTGAGTATAAGAGGCAGGGGAAGGTAGATTTACTGGGAGCAGTTGCTGCTTAATCTGCATCGCACATTAAAAGTTATTAAACATCTTGATTTATTCCTTCAGCTGCACAGTCTGCAGTGCTCAGTAAGACCATTTCATTGGTAATGAAGAACCAGAAGCCAACACATAAGGTAGGAGCTTTTTCACATCAGCATCTCCATCCTGATCCACGTACAATATCTGGCCTGACGTTTCCTCCCCCCAACACACCCCCCCCCCCCCGCAATAGCTGCCCTGACACCCCTGCACACGTGTTCATCCTCGTTTCATCAACTGGGAGCCCAAGGCTAATGAACATGATTCAGCTTCTTGCAGCCCTTTCATGATTATGTACTTCTCCAATTAAAATGAGATCAAAGTAATCAAACCAATGTACTGGTGTGGAAAAGGCCAGTCAGCCCCTCATGCCCATTCCATAATTCAGTAAAATTGTGGTTGATCAGGTCTCAATTCCCATCCTGGCCTCATATCCTTTGATTCTCTTCCAGAGTCCAACTGTCTATTGGTCTCGGCCTTGAATATATTCATCTACAATTGCACAGACACAATTCTGTGGGAGAGAATTCTCAGTAAAACAAAATTCCTCCACTGTCCAACATGGTGAGCCCCTTCTCCTGAGACAATGAGGCTGTGTTATACACCCTCCAGCTGGGATAAAACAGACCTTCAGTGTCTGTCCTGTCATAGTCTCTCATGGTTTTTATAGATTTCAATCACAAAACTTGCTGAGGTTTCTAAACTCCAGTGAGCATTAACTCATTCATCTCTGTCTCTGCTCATGGGAGATCCCCTCTCATCCTTCAGTCAGTCAAGTGGTTCCTCCTTTTGGTCAGGAGACCAGACCTGCCTCCTCACTGGTGGATAGTTGCTACCTTCACCAACCACAGTTCATGTGTTCGCATAGACCCACAATGCCCTGAGGGAGGGATTTCCAGGATTTTGACCCAGCAACACACAGCTGTGGATGGTATCACATCTGCAGAAAGGGAGGTCATGGAAGAGGGTTTGTCCACTGAGTCAGTATGGGTGGAAGTCAGAAACAGGAAAGGAGCAGTCACTTTATTGGGAGTTTTCTATAGCCCCCCGAGTAGCAACAGAGGCACTGAGGAACAGATTGGGAGACAGATTTTGGAAAGGTGCAGAAGTAATAGGGTTGTTTTCATGGATGACTTCAACTTCCCTGATATAGACTAGAACCTCCTAAGTGCAAATAGTTTGGATGGAGCAGATTTTGTCAGGTGTGTCCAGGAAGGATTTCTGACTCAGTATGTAGATAGGCCGACTAGAGGGGAGGCCATATTGGATTTGGTGCTTGGCAACGAACCAGGTCAGGTGTCAGATCTCTCGGTGGGAGAGCATTTCGGTGATAGTGATCACAACTCCCTGACTTTTACTACAGTCATGGAGAGGGATAGGAGCAGACGGTATGGGACAGTATTTACTTGGGGGAGGGGGAATTACAATGCTATTAGACAAGAACTATGGAGCACCAGTTGGAATCCGATGTTCTCGGGGAAATGCATGATAGAAATGTGGAGGTTGTTTAGGGAGCAGTTGCTACAGGTACTGGACAGGTTTGTCCCACTGAGGCAAGGAAGGGATGGTAAGGTGAAGGAACCTTGGATGACAAGACATGTTGAACACCTAGTCAAGAGGAAGAAGGAAGCTTACTTAAGGTTGAGGAAGCAGGGATCGGACAGGGCTCTAGAGGTCTAAAAGGTAGCCAGGAAGAAACTGAAGAATGGACTTAGGAGAGCTAGAAGTGGGTATGAGAAAATCTTGGCGGGTAGGATCAAGGAAAACCCCAAGGTATTCCAAGAGGATGGCCAGAGTGAGGGCAGAGCTGATGAGGGACAGTGTAGGGAACTTATGCACAGAGTCGGAGGAGGTAGGGGAGGTCCTTAATGAATACTTTGCTTCAGTATTCACCAGTGAGAGGGACCTTGACATTTGTGAGGACAGCATGAAACAAGCTGATATGCTCGAACAGGTTGATGTTAGGAAGGAGGATGTGCTAGAAATTCTGAAAAACATGAGGATAGACGAGCTCCCTGGGCCAGACAGGATATACCCAAGATTCCTTCTTTCAAGAAAGGGAATAGGGATAATCCTGGGAATTACAGACCAGTCAGTCTTTCTTCTGTGGTGGGCAAATTATTGGAGAGGATTCTGAGAGATAGTATTTATGATTATTTGGAAAAGCACAGTTTGATTAGAAATAGTCAGCATGGCTTTGTGAGGGGCAGGTCATGCCTCACAAACCTTATTGAATTCTTTGAGGATGTGACAAAACACAACGATGAAGACAGAACAGTGGATGTGGTGTATATGGATTTTAGCAAGGTATTTGATAACGTTCCCCACGGTAGGCTCATTCAGAAAGTAAGGAGGCATGGGATTCGGGGAAATTTGGCTGTCTGGATACAAAACTGGCTGTCCAATAGAAGACAGAGGATGGTAGTAGATGGAAAGTATTCAGCCTGGAGCTTGGTGACCAGTGGTGTTCCACAGGGATCTGTTCTGGGGCCTCTGCTCTTTGTGATCTTTATAAATGACTTGGATGGGGAAGTGGAAGGGTGGGTTAATAAGTTTGCCGATGACACGAAGATTGGTGGACAGCGTGGAGGGCTGTTGTAGGCTGCAACAGTACATTGACTGGATGCAGAGCTGGGCAAAGAAGTGGCAGATGGAATTCAACCCAGAAAAGTGTGAAGTGATTCATTTTGGAAGGTCGAATTTGAATACAGAATACAGGGTTAATGGCAGGATTCTCGGCAGTGTGGAGGAACAGAGGGATCTTGGGGTCCGCGTCCAAACGTCCGTCAAAGTTGCAACCCAAGTTGATAGGGTTGTAAAGAAGGCATATGGTGTGTTGGCTTTCATTGGCAGGGGAATTGAGTTTAAGAGCCGTGAGGTTATGCTGCAGCTCTATAAAACTCGGGTTAGACCACACTTGGAATATTGTGTTCAGTTCTGGTCACCTCATTATAGGAAAGATGTGGAAGCTTTAGAGAGGGTGCAAAGGAGATTTACCAGGATGCTGCCTGGACTGGAGGGCAGGTTTTATGAGGAAAGGTTGAGGGAGCTAGGGGTCTTTTCATTGGAGCGAAGAAGGATGAGAGGTGACTTGATAGAAGTGTACAAAATGATGAGAGGCATAGATAGCGTGAATACCCAGAGACTTCTTCCCAGGGCGGAAATGACTATTATGAGGGGCATAAGTTTAAGGTGATTGGAGGAAGGTATAGGGGAGATGTCAGAGTTAGGTTCTTTATACAGAGTGTGGTGGGCATGTGGAATGCGCTGCCGGCAGTGGTAGTGGAGTCAGATACTTTAGAGACTTTTAAGTGACTCTTGGATAGGCACATGGAGGATAGTAAAATGTAGGGTAGATTGATCTTAGTAGGGTAATAGGTCTGCACAACATCATTGGCTGAAGGGCCTGTACAGTTCTGTAGTGTTCTATGTTAACAGAGAAGGAACAGCGATATATTTCCAAGTCAGGATGGGGAGTGGTTTGGAGGCAAACTTGCAGGGGGTGGTGTTCCCATGTATCTGCTGGTCTTGCCCTTCCAAATGGAAAATGTCATGAGTTTGGAACTTTTGAAACGCATCCACAGTGCGGCGCTTCCTCGGCACTGACCCTCTGGTGTGGCGCAGCACTCCCTAAGTGCTCTCGCGATAATGGATGCCTTGAAAAGGATTTTTAAGAACACTGTTTACAGTGGTGTGATGTCATAGACACAGACAGTCTGTGCTTTCTGATGCTATTGTATGTTCCATACACAGTGACTGAGTGTGAGGCTGGTACTTTTTATACTGGAGTGTCACAGGTCAGGACACCAGGAAGCTGTCTTAGAGATACAGATCTGTCTGCTCTGGAATCCCTGCTGTGATTTAACATTGTCTGTCCTCTCACACAAAAGATCCCATGACACACATGACTCCAGATGTGGTTGAATTTTAACTGCTCTCTGCACTACTAGGAATGGGTAATAATGCTGACCTACCCAGCCATGCCCATATCCTGGGGATAAAGGAGGTTCTTACCAATGGCCTGTGACTGTCCTTTAACGATCATCATGACATCGTGACTTGTGGCAGCATTTCCTAGATTACATCAGTGACTACATTTTCAGGAAACTTTATATTTGGGTGTAAAGGGTTTTGGGACCCTGGGTTTGAATCATTTTGCGGTTCACCATAACAAGGTTGTTTGCTGAATTGTGTTTGTTTTCAGTACGATGGCTACACGTCCTGCCCACTGGTTACTGGTTACAATCGCTGCGTGTTAGCCGAGTTTGATTATGAAGCACAGCCATTGGAGACCTTCCCTTTTGACCAGGGCAAGGAGAGGAGGAGCATGTTCCACATGAAAGCAGATCTCATGCCCCCTCTTTATTGGTATGCGCTCCTCAAGTAAGTCCAATCTTTTAATTATTTTTCTTTCTTATTTTCCCTGCTTTTTATAAGATAAACAATGTATAATAACACATTAATGATGAATGTCGATACTCTGCCTGGAGATATTTATTGGAGATGGACATGAACCTTTGTGGTGAGTTATGGCCAAACAAAATGGGCAATTGTCACAAGCACTAATTATTCTCGGGATGAGAAACTCTGATCCTGAGGATAATCAATGTTTGTGACAATTGGGGCCGGCACAGTGAGGATGGTCTGCCTGCTGTGCGCATCCTCCATTACTACTTACAATGTCATTAGTTATTGGGAATGGTCTGGTTTTAGTGATTCAGGGAGACGCTTACCAGGTGATCTTTTTAACTGCTTCTAATCAGAGAATGTACAGAGAGGATAAACACTGACCTCAATCAGTTGAGCCAACGGATGTGATTCCTCAACAGGAAATCTGGAATGTCCAGGAGAAGGGGCTCTGTTTATTTTGAATGGCAGTCAGTGAATGACACTGATTCTGTAGAAACATAGAAAACAGGAGCAGGAGCAGGCCATTTGGCCCTTCGAGCCTACTCTGCCATTCAGTAATGACCGTGATTGTTCCTGCTTTCTCCCATACCCTTAGATCCCTTAATCCCTGAGAACTACATCTAACTCCATCTTGGAAACATTCAATGGTTTGGCCTCAACTGCTTTCTGCAAATTCTACTGGCTAACCACTCTATGGATGAAGAAATTTCTTGTCATCTCAGTCCTAAACAGCCTACCCTGTGTCATTAGACTGTGATCCCTGGTTCTGGACCCCGTGGGCATTGGAAACATCTATGCTGTGTTTACTGTGTCTAGTCCTGTTAGAATTTTATATGTCCCTATAGGATTGCCTCCTGCCAGTTCCATGAATATAATCTGAACTGATCCAGTCTCTCTCCATTCATCAGTCCTGCCATCCCCAGATAAACCTTGCATTACAGGGAGTGTTAGCCACTACAAGCTACAGTGTTAATGAGTGAGTGATAGTTTCTGGAAAATGTGTGATGCTGAATAAGATTGGTGTCTCCACTAACTGGTCAAGTCAGGGACTTGTCAACTCAGGTTTGTGCAACATGATCAGCACATATTACTCTACTCCAGGTCCCAGTTTTAACCCTCTCCCACTAACATGGCTGAGATGATCTTCTCAATCTGCTAAATTCCCATGTATACAAGCGCAATGCACTCAATTCCTCTTCATCAGACATTCCTCCAAAACTGGGATCAGCCAAGTGAACCTTTTCTGGACTGCTCCAATGCCACTGTATCTTTCCACACCCTGTTCGTACTGTTCCAGCTGCAGTCTCACTAGTGCCTTCTGTAGTTTTAGCAAGGCCTCCCTACGTTTACACTCCATTCTCTTTGAAATAAAGCCCAAGGGGTGGGTGTGGGTTTGGGTTTAGGTTGTGGTGGTTAGGGAGGGGGTATGGACTTTCTTGGACTTGGGAGAATACTCCTCCTGGTCCATATGAACAGTGTAAAAATTGAACGTGCCTTTGGTTGGGATTACTGACAAACCCCAAAGTCATTTGGGCAGTCGGTTTGACATAAATTTCCATGCAGAAGAGTTCATTGTTATGAAGCAGTATTGTACACAATCGGGAATAATTAGCCTTCCCCACCAAGGAAGAAACTTGCTTTTAGGAATTAGTTGAAACAACTTCAACGATGAAGTTCAATGCAGATAATTGTGAGATGATTTATTTCAGTCGGAGGGAATGTGGAGAGACAGTTACAAACTAAAGGATGCAACTCTAAAGGGGTTGAAGAAGCAGAGGGATTTGAAGATTTATGTGCACAGGTCAGGATAGGTTGAGAGCATGGTTAATAAAACATGCAGAACCCTATAGTCTATGCGTAGGGGCATAGAACACTGGAGCTCACTAGAGTATTGTGTCCGGTTCCAGGCACCACACTTTAGGGAACATGAGTGGAGCAGAAGAGGTTTAGGACAATGGTTTCAGGGATGAGGAACTTCCACTACTGAAGATAAATTGAAGAAACTGGAACTGTTCTCCTTGAAGAGAAGGCCGAGTGGAAATCTGAGTGAAGTATTTAAAATTGTATGTTCTGGACAAAATCCGAAAGGAGAAATTGTTCCCACTTCTGGAAGGATCAAGAACAAGTGGGCAAATATTTAAAACAAAAGCAATAAAAGTGATCTAAGGAAACATTTTCAACAGAGTGGTTAGGATCTGGAATGCACTGTATGGTGAAAGCAGGTCCAATCGAGGCATTCAAAAGGGAATTAGATGATTAATTGAAAAGGAACTATGTGCAGGATTTCCAGGAGAAGGCAGGTGAATGGTATTTAAAGTGAGATGCTCACTTGGAAAGCTGGCACAAACACAATGTGCTGAATGCACTCCTGTGTAGCTGACCAGTTTGTGACATTGATTCCTGCATTAGATGTGTTCAAGATTTATGAAGAACAAATTAGGAATAAAACTAACGTCTAATTCTAAATCAAAACTCACCTGTTTAATGTAACATCTGGATTTAGTTAGCATAAACAGGGCTAGGTGTGTAGCATTAACAATCCCTGAGTGTTGACTACATTCTCCAATTTTTTTCTGTTTTTCAAGGGGACTTTGGGGAGGTCCGAAACCTCTGAGAACATTGATGCACCTTGGTATGAAGTAAAGGATGTTCTTCAATTGTAATCTCTGTTCAGCAACCACGAACATCTCTCTCATGCACTGGTCCTCTCTGAACTGAACTGCAAAACTATACGGGTATTCTGGCATTATCCTGTGAATTCAAAATGAAATTACTGAATAGTTATCCAAAATAATAAAATTCCTTCAACTTGCTGGAGCTAGATGCTAGAAATAGTTTTGTAATTGTGCATCTCATCAATAAGGTTTGTTCCATTTTCTTCAGCATTGACTGTAGTTCATGTTCTAAGCTCAGAATTAGATCCAGTGTTTGCCACTTAATGAGCAAACACTCCTATCATTAACAAAACCGTCACTTATTCTTCCAAAAGTGTTCCTAATTTTCATTTTAAAAGCAGATCAACGTACAAACACTGCTTGCTGTTTCAGATCATTGGCCTGAAAGCTTCTGCTGAAAATTTAAACTCTAATATTAAAGCTGCAAAATTCAGAAGGAGAACAGTCAAGAAACTACGATTGTTCAGAACTTTGACTATAATAAACAATAAAGTTGCATTTCTACCATTTACCTGAAATGACTGGTTAATTTCATCGTAATGTTTGAGAGACAGCCAGACACGATGGTTCAGTGGTTAGCACTATCTCACAGCGCCAGGGACCCGGGTTTGATTCCACTCTTGGGTGACTGTCTGGAGTTTGCACATTCTCCCCATGTCTGTGTGGGTTTCTGCCGGATGCTCCGGTTTCCTCCCACAGTCCAAAGATGTGTGGGTTAGGTGCGTTAGCCATGGGAAATGCAGGGTTACAGGGATAGCGTAGGGTGGGATGCTGTTCAGAGGGTTGGTGTGGACTTGTTGGGCTGAATGGCCTGTTTCCACACTGTAGGGGTTCTATTCAAATATTCACTGAATAGCAGTTGTGGATGTTTAAGCAGACAGCTATTTCATTATGGGTTCAAATCCAAAGCAAGTTACAACATGTGATGTAGTGAGAAATTTTATGATGTGATGATTGAACTAACACCGTATTAGGAACATTTCTAGTGTACAAATGTCAATTTGTAGGGGACACAGGTTTAAGGTAAAAGGGGGTAGGTTTAAAGGACATGTCAGAGGCAAGTCTTTTTACACAGAGGGTGATATGTGCCTGGAAAACACTGCCAGAGGAGGTGGTGGAGGAAGTGGAGACAATAGCAACATTTAAGAGACGTCTCAACAGATATGAAAAGGCAGAGAAGGGATACAGACCATGTAGAGGCAAAAGGTTTTTAGTTGAGAAAGGCATCATGAATCAGTGCAGTCTTAGTGGGTGGAAGGGTCTGTTCATGTGCTGTGCTGTTCTTTGTGTTAATTAAAACTCTTTTCAGATGTTTGTGCAGTTGTAACTAGTTATGCAGAGCTTGTTTTTGAGATCAGTGAGTTAAGTATCTATATCTTGATTGTAAAACAATGTCAGTGCTTTTTTGTTTGAAACCACCTCCCTCTGCAGCATTTGAGTCTGTACAACAATTCCCAGCTAGCCCCAGCACAAGTGTTGAAAGGAATTTAATTAGTATTTGGTTTCTTTGAAGCCACAAGTTTGGAATATACTGAGAATTATAGGTCCTTTTAAATAAACATGATGGTCATTGAACAGTATGATCACCACTAGCACATGATGAATTTTAAAACCTTTAATAGGGTTGAAGTGCTGGGGAGCATTCTGACCAGCTTCATCCTGGTGACTTTCATTAACTGTAGAGTAAGGGACAGGTCACAATTAAAACAAGCCACCGTTTATTCATGGGAGTGTGGTAAAAATAAGCAAATGTCACATGTTTGAAGCAGGAGAATTATTTGAGATGAAAGGCACCAGTTTTTAATCAGTAGGTCATTAAAGATACTGATTAAGAATAAAAAAAAGTCCATGTTGTGTTGAACTGATGGTTTCTGTGAAAGAGCAGGACGGGCACAATACAGCCTCTTCTCTCGTGAGATTATCAAACAGTGAATCATCATTCTCCTCCAACATTTCAGCAATTGATCTTTGAAATGACCTGACTACAATTAGCTGCTCACCCACATGTTTACTCTCCAGCTGGGAATCCCCTTGTTCACCTGACTGGAAATGTCAGGAACTGAATCTTTAGTGTGGGTCAGCTGCCACCTGCTGTAACTGTGAATAATT
The DNA here is from genome assembly GCF_021869965.1 of Rhincodon typus. Lineage (NCBI taxonomy): Eukaryota > Metazoa > Chordata > Chondrichthyes > Orectolobiformes > Rhincodontidae > Rhincodon > Rhincodon typus. The sequence continues at coordinate 35,084,400 of NC_063364.1, read as the reverse complement.
CATAACATTCTTATGTTATAGTTTATTGGGTGTAGGCAGAAATGTGGATTTGAGATTACAATCAAATCAGCCGTGGATTTATTGAATGGCAGAGCAGGCTGAATGGCCTACCCCTGTTTCTTGTTTGTAGGCTCGGAAGGTAGTGGCTTGGGGATGGACAGCAAGTGAAAGAATTAAAATAGCTCGTTATGAGAAGTTCATAGGATATGCTCATTTATAAATCAAGCATTAATGAGAAGATTTTCGCAGGCACAACAATTCTGTCTAAATACTCCACAGGATTTCCTGATGTAATTTTGCTTGAAGATGAATGGAGACTCCCTGCAAAAATCCTGTCTCTGGATTGTAAATCTGGGAAGGTCACAACTGATGACAAAATACTGAGAATCCTGAGTAGGGTCTTGCATGTCCCAGCTGCAGACAGTTAATACTGACTCTACTGTTGAGCTACATTTACGAGAGCAGAGAAGGCGCTGTGCATTCACTCCAGTGAGACCAAGGGAGAACATGAAAGCACAGAGCAAGACAAGTGTCAACAATAATTGTCCACACACAAGGATTTATTGACATTTACCTGAAAAACCATCTGATGTAATTGAGTAACTGATCTCACTCATTATCATTGGGATTCCTTGAAAATTCCTTTAATTACTGAATTGTTTTTGAGGTGGGGAGTTGGTTGGGGGGGTGTGCAACAAGCAGTTCATATTCTCCATCCACTCTCCCACACAGGCACTGGCACTGAAATCTGTGAAAGGCAGCAGCTTGGGTCCCAGGCAGGCTGCACTGAGGAAGCGCAGCTTGGTATGTTTAAAAACCTCCCAAATTCCTCCTCCGAGGTAAAGAGTCCAATTGAATGAACCCAAGAGAAGAGCGAACCCTCCTACATGAGTCACAAAAAGTCTAGTATCCATGCTCAGTGGGTAATGTAGAGGTCAAATGGAATGTTGTTCTCTAAAGAGAATGGAGTATAAACATAGGGAGGTTTTGCTGAAACTATACAAGCACTATTCAGATCCCTTGATTGAAGGTAAGATATACTGGCACTGGAGGCAGTTCACTGGGTTGATCCCAGGTGTGGAGGGAACTGTCTCATGAGGAGAGGTTGTGTAGGTCTGGGCCTATAATCACTGGATTTTCAAAGAGTGAGGGGTGACCTTGATGGAATGTGCAAGATTGTTAAGAGGAGTTAACAGGGCACATGTGGAGAGGTTGACTGGTTGTGGGAGAGTCTAGGATCAGAGCGCATCATCTCGGAGTGAGATTTCACACATTAAAGACGGAGGTGAGGAGCGATTTCTTCTATCAGAGGGGAATAAATCTGTACTTTTTTTTTTAACCACAGAGGGCTGTCAAGGCTGACATCAAGAAGGAAATCAAGGTTATGGGGGAAATAAACAGGAAAGTGGAGTTGAGGATTATCGGATTGGTGGCTCAATGGTCAGCACTGCTGCCTCACAGCACCAGGGACCCGGGTTCGATTCCAGCCTCGGGTGACTGTCTGTGTGGAGTTTGCACGTTCTCCCTGAGTCTGTGTGGGTTTCCTCTAGGTGCTCTGGTTTCTTCCTGTAATCCAATGAGGTGCAGGTCAGGTGGATTAGTTGTGCTAAATTGCCCCTAATGTCCAGGGATGTGCAGACTAGGTGGATTAGCTGTAGGAAATGTGGGGTTACGTGGATAGGGTAGGATGCTCTTCAGAGGGTTCAGTGGACACGATTAATCAAATAGCCTGCTTCTACATTCTCATTGAATGGCAGTGCAGACTTGATGGGCTGAATTGCCTACTGCTCCTATGTCGTAAGGTTTTGTGAATGAGTGAGTTTGTACCAGGGGTTTGTGAGTGTGAGAGTAAGAACCAGAAGAATGTGAGAGAACTGGACACAGACACACCACACCCTCACTCTCTGTCATACCCTACTCGCCAAAAACTGAACCACAAAGCAAACTTGGAGATGAGGAAAGGTGACTGGCTTCCAAATCCCACTTCCATATGAATTCTGCTGAGGCCAGCTGGAAGTGTGTCCCACTCGAGGAGAATGGCAGATCAGTGTTAGTTAAACCCAACTGTGTCATTTTATCTACGTCTCTACACCCTGTCCTGGTGCTCAGGACCTGGGGCCTTGTCTGTCTGTGTGTCTCTATCTCTCTCTCTTTATCTGCTTCATTAATAAAAGGCAAAAAAAAAGGTTTTATTGGTTAGATCAGCTACATGACACTTTTTAATGGTCATTTAATAACTTTGAGGGAAGCTGCAATGACGGTGATTTGTAAGAACCAGAAGTAGGCCATTCAGCCCGCTCCACTGCTCAACAAGATCACGGCTGATCTTTTCGTGGCCTCAGTTCCACTTACCCAACTTCTCACCATAACCCTCAATTCCTTTATTATTCAAAAGATTATCTATCTTAACTTTAAAAACATTCAAAGAGGAAGCCTCAACTACTTCACTGGGTAGGGAATTCCACAGATTCACAACCCTTTGGGTGAAGAAGTTCCTCCTCAATTCAGTCCCAAACCTGCTTCCCCCTAATTTTGAGGCTATTCCCTCTTGTTCTAGTTTCACCTGCCAGGGGAACAAACTCCCTGCTCTGTCTTATCGATTCCCTTCATAATCTTATATGTTTCTGCAAGATCCCCCTCTGCCCCTTATTCTTCTAAATTCCAATGAATATATTCCCAGTCTACTCAGTCTCTCCTTATAAGCCAATCCTCTCAACTCTGGAACCACCCTAGTGAACCTCCTCTGCACCCCCTCCAGTGCCAGTACATCCTTTGTCAAGTAAGGAGACCAAAACTGTACACAGTACTCCAGGTGTGGCCTCACCAGCACCCTATACAGCTTCAACATAACCTCCCTGCTTTTAAACTCAATCCCTCTGTCAATGAAGGACAAAATTCCATTTACCCTCTTAATTAGCTGTTGTACCTGCAAACCAACCTTCTACAATTCATGCATAAGGACACCCAGGTCCCTCTGCATAGCAGCATGCTGCAATTTTTTACCATTCAAGTAATAGCCCCTTTTACTGTTCTACCTACCAAAATGGATGACTTCACATTTATCAACATTGAATTCCATCTGCCAGACCTTTGCCCACTCACTTAAACTATCTATATCCCTCTGCAAACTTTCAGAATCCCCTACACACTTTGCTCTACCACTCATCTTAGTGTCATCTACAAACTTTGACACGCTACATGTGGTTCCCAACTCCAAATCATCAATGTAAATTATAAATAATTGCGGTCCCAGCGCTGATCCCTGAGGCACACCACTAGCTACTGTTCACCAACCAGAAAAACACTCTTTTATCCCCACTGTTTGTTTCCTGTTAGTTAACCAACCCTTGATCCATGTAAATACATTTCCTGTAACACCGTGCACCTTTATCTTATGCAGCAGCCTTTTGTGCAGCGCCTTGATGAATGCCTTTTGAAAATCCAGATAAAGTACATCTACTGGGTCCCCATTGTCCACTGTGCTTGTAATGTCTTCATAGAATTCCAGCAAATTAATCAAGCATGACCTGCCTTTCATGAACCCATGCTGCATCTGCCCAATGAGGCAATTTCTATCTGGATGTCTTCCTGTTTCTTCCTTGATGATAGATTGAAGCATTTTCCCCTTTACAGAGGAGAACATACAGAAGTTAAGCTAACTGGCCTATAATTCCCCATGTTTTGTCTATCTGCTTTTTTAAACAGTGGCATCACATTTGCTGTTTACCAGTCTGCTGAATATGCCCCAGAGTCCAGCAAATTTTGGAAAATTAGCATGAGTGCATTTACTATTACACCTGACATCTCTTTTAGTACCCTGGGCTGCTTTCCAACAGGGCCAGGAGACTTGTCAATCTTTAATAACAGCTCATCAAGCCCTTGAATGAGAAAAAAATTGCCCCTCAGGGATAAGTTTGGGCACCATTATAACACTTCTCATAGCCTCAAGTTGGTGAAATTTTCTTTCCCAAAATGTTTTGCAACTGGAGAGTTCAGGGCAAGCACAGAAAGGTGTCCAAACCCAAACCATGGATTTACAAAAGGGAAATCATGCTTGACAAATCTTTTGGAATTTTTCAAGGAAACAACTAGTACAGTTGATGAGGGGGAGCCCAGTGGTTATTTGGACCTCCAGAAGGCTCTCGACAAAGTCCCACATTTGGGATCAGTGTGTGAAATTAAAGCACATGGGATTGAGGGTTATGTACTGAAAGGATAGAGAACTGTTTAGCAGACAGGAAACAAAGACTAGGAATAATTGGGTCATTTTCTGAGGGGCAAGTAGTGTCTCGTGGGATGCTGCATCGATCAGTGCTTGGACCCCAGATATATACATATTACTGATTTGGATGAGGGAACTATGCATGATATCTTCAGATTTACAGATGATACAAAGCTGGGTGGGAGGGTGAGCTGTGAGGAGGATGCAGAGATGCTTTAGTGTGATTTGGATAAGTGACTGGGCAAATGTATGGTGGCTGATGCAGTTTAATGTGGATAAATGTGACTGGTAGCAAGAAGGAAGGCAGATTATAATCTAAATAGTGACATTGGGAAATAGGAAGGTGCAATGAGACTTGGGTGTCCTCTTACATCAGTCACTGATGATGTTCAATGCAGATGCAGCAGGCAGTGAAGAAGGCAAATGGTATGTTGGCCTTCATAGTGAGAGGATACGAGTACAGGGGCAGGGATGTCTTGCTGCAATTATATAGGACTTGGTGAGGTTACTCCTGGAATATTATATGCAGTTTTGATCTTCTCTGGGGAAGGGCATTTTGGGTACAGAGGGAGTGTAACAAATGTTTACCCAGACTGAATCCTGGGATAACAGGACTGATTCATGAGGAGAGACTAGGTTAGGACTATATTCACCGGAGTTTAGAAGAATGAGGGGGTGATCTCATAGAAACCTATGCCAGTCTAACAGGACTAGACAAGGTAAACCCAGGAAGAAGTTAACTTATGACCAGAGAATATGGAATCAGGGGTCACATTCTAAGGATGACACCATTTAGAACTGAAAATTTCTTCAGACAGAGGGTGCTGAATTTGTGGAACCCATTGCCGCAGAGGGCTATGGATGCAAGTCATTAAGTTATTTAAAACAAGGATAGATAGGTTCTTGATTAGAAAGGGGATCAAAGGTTACATGGAGAAGGCAGGAGAATTGGGTTGAGAAACATATCAATCACGATGGAATGGCAGGCAGACTCGATGGGCTGAATAGTCTGATCCTGCTCCTCTAACTTGTGGTCTCATAAAGACAAATTTCTTCAATCTGAGAGTGCCAAGCTTCTGGAATTCTGCATTGTTGTATATCTTGAAGTCCGCCTTGAGAACCCTCACCCAAAGATCAGAGGCTGAATTCCTTGACCGCTGAAGTGTTCCTGACTGGGAGGGAACATTCCTGTCTGGCGATTGTTGTACGGTGTCTGGGATGCCCTCATAGGAACAGGATACAATGCTCAACTCATCGATTGCCAGTTCTGGCATGCCACAGCGAAAAACCACAATGACCTCCTGAAAAGACAGACACCGGATACGACTGACAAAGTACCCTTTGTCATCCAGTACTTTGCTGCCTTCGACAAGTCATCGGTGATAATGAACATCTCGTCAAGATCTTCTCTATGCCTCCACCTCTCGCCTTCAAACAACCGCCAAACCTTATAAAGACCATCGTTCGCAGCAAACTACCCAGCCTTCAGGACAACATTGACCACAACACCACACAACCCTGCCATGGCAATCTCTGCAAGACATGTCTGATCATCGACATGGACACTACCATCACATGTGGGAACACCACCCACCACATTCATAGCTAATATTCATGTGAGTCAGCAATGTTGCCTATCTCATACGATGCAGGCAAGGATGCCCTGAGGTATGATATGTTGGCAAGACCATGCAGACACTACAACAACAGATGAATGGACACCATGCAACAATTGCCAGACAGGGATGTTCCCTCCCAGTCAGGGAACACTTCAACGGTCAAAGACATTCAGCCTCTGATCTTTGGGTAAGCGTTCTCCAAGGCTGCCTCCGAGATACACAATAAAGCAGAATCACCGAGCAGAGACTGATAGCTAAGTTCCTTACCCATGAAGATGACCTCAACTGTGATCTTGGGTCCATGTTGCACTACATGTGACCCCACCCCACTGTTCTGTGTCTGTAAAATCTTCTTTATTTTTGTGTTTTGACACCATTATCTTGATAAATTGTTATGATCTCTACCTTAATTAGTTTGTACAGTTTTGGATTACTGATTACTTTGGTTAGGCCCTCGGCATGTGACTCTTGTACCTATCATGTTATCCCAGTCATATAGTGTGTCTCCAGCATCACCTTATTTTTGTTTTTTGTAATTATCCCTCTGCCTCATTTAATCGGATTATAGGTCATCTCTTCGCTTGTAATTCAGCTCTAAACACTTTACTCACATCATCTGGCACTCTTGGTCACCTGCAGAGACTTATTATCTGACACTACACTCACACCATGTGCATAATCTTTTGATGTCTCTGCCCTTGATCTCTCTGTCTATAAATTCTGGGCCTGTGTGCACTTCTCTCTCACTGTACTTGATGAAGGGGCTTTGCTCTGAAAGCTTGAACTGCAAATAAACCTGTTGGACTGTAACTTAGTGTTGTGTGACTTCTGACTATGATCATAATGTATGGTGGGACAGGCTTGAAGAGCTAATGGTCTACTAGTGCTTCTGTGTTCCTCTACCTGCACTGGCCTGGTTCTGACCTTGTCCATTTAATCAAAGTGCAATGGCTTTTTCTTACTCTTGTTCCCTCTGGTGCTTGCTAAGGATCTATTGATACGAAAACACAGACGAAAATACAAATTAGGAGCAGAGATTGGCCAGTCAGCCCCTCAAATTTCACATTCTCATTTACTCCTGATGACCCCGTTAAATCTACTACCAACAAACAAAATCGAACTACCATTTAAATCGC
>NC_063364.1:35027786-35076923 GCF_021869965.1 Rhincodon typus | reverse complement strand
GAGAAATCCAGTTTCTGACATTCCACAGCCCCACAAGCCTGGAACTTTGCATAAATTGAAGGTTCTAGTTCCTAAAATGTTGCAGAATTAACTTTCCCAATTTAGTGATTAAAAGGAAGGAATGGGGGAAGAAAAATTACAGTTCTATGTATTTATGTCATCACCATTTAAATTATAGTCCAGACTAGAATACAGAATTTGTTACAGATACAGAACAATTGGCCAAGACTCTTCCTGTATATTTCATTGCATCTTTTAAAAATTCTTTCAAAGGACAAGGGCGTTGCTGGCTCTATCAGCACTTACTGTCCATCCTAATTGCTCAGGACCTGGAGTCACATGTAGGCCAGATCAGGTAAGGACAGTAGTTTATTTCCCGAAGGGATATTATTCAACCATATGGATTTTTCTGACAATCAATAGTGGATTCATAGTCATCACTACACTTTTAATTGCAGATTTGTATTAACTTCAAATTCCACCATTAGCCATGGTGGGATTCAAACCCAAGTCCCCAGAACATTAAATAAAATCCGAAAGGACTGCAGATGCTGTAAATCAGGAACAAAAACAGAAGTTCCTGGAAAACTGCAGGTCTGGCAGCATCTGTGAAGATAAAAATCAGAGTTAACATTTTGGGTCCACTGACCCTTCCTCAGAACCGATGGTAGCGGGGAAAATGTCAGCTTATACGCAGAAAATAGGGAGTAAAATGATAGGATAGAGCCTGGAGAGAGAGAAGAGCAGTTGGATGGACAAGGGAGTTGATAGTGATCTGGCTGGGAGGGTGAATAGTTGTTAATGGGGACCGTTAGTGACTAACAGCGGGTGTGTAATGGCAGGCCTGGTATGGGGGTGTAGGGGGCTAGGACATGGGAGAGTTTAGTGCCTAAAATTATTGAAATCAGTATTGAGTGCGGAGGGCTGCAGGGTCCCCAAGTGGAAAATGAAGTATTGTTCTTCCAGCTTGCACTGAGCTTTGCTGGAACACTGCAGCAAGCCAGAGACAGAAATATTGCCCAGGGAACAGGGTGGTGTGTTGAAGTGGCAGGCAACTGGAAGCTCAGGGTCTTTAATGCACGCAGAACGTAGATGTTCTGCAAAGTAGTCACCCCCAGCCTACGCTTCAATTTCCCAACGTAGAGGAGACCACACTGTGAGCAGCGAATGCAGTAGACTAGATTCTGTAAGTGAAGGTGTGTTTGGGCCCTTGGATACTGGGGAGGTAAATGGGCAGGTGTTGCTCCTTTGCTGGTTGCAGGGGAAGGTGCCGTGGGGCGGTGTTGGGAGTGGAAGAAGTGTGGACCAGGGTGTCCCGGAGGGAACAGTCCCTGCAGAAAGTGGACAAGGGACAGGAGGGGAATATGTGTCTGGTGGTGGCAGTGTCTCGTTGGAGGTGGTGGAAATGGTGTCTGATGATCTTCTGGATGTGGATGCTGGTGGGATGGTAGGTGAGGATAAGGGGAACCCTATCGCTCTGGTTGGAGGGAAGAGAAGGGGTGAGGGCGGAAGTGCAGGAGATGGGTCGGACCTGGTTGAGGACCCTGTCGACAACAGTGCTGGGGAATCCTCGGTTGAGGAAGAAGGTGGACACTTTGGAGGCTCCCTTGTTGAAGTTGGCATCATCTGAACATATACGATGGAGACAGAGGAATGGAGAGAAATGGCATGGAGTCTTTACAAGAAGCAGGGTATGAGGTTGTATAGCCCAGTAGCTGTGGGAGTCGGGAGGTTTATAGTGGATATTAGTGGCCAGCCTATGCCCAGAAATGGAAACAGAGATGTCAAGGAAGGGAAGGGAGAAGTTAGAGATAGATCAGGTGAAAGTGAGGGCAAGGTGGAAATTGGAAGCGAAATCTATGAACTTTCCCAATTTCAGATGAGAGAGGGAAGCGTTTCAATGATATCATCGAGATATCAGAGAAAGAGTTGTGGGTGGGGGCTGGAATAGGACTGGAACAAAAGACCCTGAGCTACCAGTTGCCTGCCATTTCAACACACCATCCTGTTCCCTGGCCAACATCTCTGTCTTGCTGCAGTGTTCCGGCAAAGATTAGTGCAAGCTGGAAGAACAATACTTCATTTTCCACTTGGGGACCCTGCAGCCCTCCGCACTCAATACTGAGTTTAATAATTTTAGGGCCTAAACTCTCCCATGTCCTAACCCCCTACCACACACACCAGGCCTTGTTATCACATAGATAGCAGGAACTGCCGCAGTGGGGTTAAAATTGTTTCAGAGATAGTAAGTTATCACACAGCCTGCCATTACACACTACCTATTGTCAGTCAATGACAGTCCCCATTAACAATTATTCACCCTCCTAGCCAGATCGTTATCAACTCCTTTGTCAATCCCATCATTTACTCCCTACCCCACCCCCTCCCTATTTTCTGCAAATAAGCCAGCGTTTTCCCAGCTACCATCAGTTCTGAGGAAGGGTCACCGGACCTGATATGTTAACTCTGATTCTTTTCTTCACAGATGCTGCCGACTGTCTGTATGGAGTTTGCACATTCTCTGTGTCTGCGTGGGTTTCCTCCAGGTACTCCAGTTTCCTCCAACTGTCCAAAGATGTGCAGGTTAGGTGGATTGGCCATGCTAAATTGCCCTTAGTGTTCAGCGATGTGTAGATTAAGTGGATTATAGGCATATGGGTTTGGGTGGGACACTCACAGGGTTGGTGTGGACTTGTTGGACCAAAGGGCCTGTTTCCACATTGTAGGGATTCTATGATGATTCTATGATGAACATGCTGAGTTTTTCCAGCAACTTCTGTTTTTGTCTCCAGAACATTACTTCAGTCTCTGGATTAAGAGTCCAATGATAATACAACTAAGCCATCGCCTCCCCTAGAGCAGCTATAAAATAGCAGCTTTTCTGTTTAATAAGACAAAATGTTTTAAAACTGTACCATTGAAAACAAAAATAAATTATTGGAATTTCAGATTTCCACTATCCTTAGAATGCTGCTTCAGTACTTGTTGAAAAATTGCATACTTGGCTAAAAATTCTAAAATGTTAAAGAAAAACAATGAAGTTGGACAGTAGCAGATATCATTGAGATGCAAGTTTAGCTTTGTAGAGGCCACAAACCTCACACCGCACTCAGACCTGGAAACGTTCCTCTCAGCGTGTAGCTCTACCAGTGCTCCAGAGTAATTAAAAATCTCAGCCATCCTAAACACAAAGTGCCATTCAAAACTCACCTGACCAACTGCTGGCAAATCTGACATCCTGGAAGGCATCTACAACCAAGCAAAAATAATAAATCAACCTTGTGAAGATAAAATCTTCTCCCCACACACAACATTTTCGAACAGGCACTACAGTGACAAAGGGAATAAGTTGGGATCGCTTTGCCAGAAGTCTGTAAACAATATCCTTATGACTTGGAGGCTATCCACATGAGACAAGAACTTAGCTACATATATGGCATTAAATTATTTTTATCAAGAAACTGGCCCACTGTTAAAAGCTGGAATGTAATCATATGACTGATAAGAAGCTATTTTACCCATAAAAGCTTCTTAAAGAAACAGATTTAGGGATGGAACTCCGGAGTTCAGGCCAGCAACCAATAAGGGGGTGAACAGTATTTAGGGTGCACAAGAAGTCAGAGTTGAATGGGAGAAAACATAGGTCAGAGGTGAAAGGGCAGAGTTAAGGGTGAGCTCAAAATCGCAGAGGTAGAAGATGGAGACTGGCTGGGAGACTATTGGAATAGTCAAATCTGAAGTTAGCTAAATAATTAGCAGTCAATAGGCCGAGGCAGACCAGTGATGAGTGATCCAGCATGGGACAGCAATAATGGAGGAAAGGTAAAATAAATGGTAAAGGAAGCATTAAAGATAGTGGCTTTGGTTTCCCTCTTGCAGATTCTCTATCTACTGGACAGAAGTGAAACAGAGGAAAGGCTGCTCCTCTCAACTGGACAATGTTGTGGGGATGACAGGCCTTTCTGCAGCCCACCCTCCTCTCTCTGGTCTCCTTAACTGACATCTCCTGTCCATTTTCTCTCCCACCAATCTGCCCCACCCATCTCACGGACCAATCCTCACTATTCCCTACCTACATGCACCTATCACCATCCCACTTACCTTTCCCCAGCCCCACCCCTCCTATTTATTTCCCGACTCTCTGCCCCCTCCCCATTTCCGAAGAAGGGTCCCGATCCCAAACATCAACTTTGCTGGTCCTCTGATGCTGCTTGATCTGCTGTGTTCATCCAGCTCCACACTGTGTTGACTCTGACTCCAGCAACTGCAGTTCTTGTTATCTCTAAATCACTGTCAGCTATTGTGATGTTTATAATCTTCAGTTCTATATTTTAGATTTGCCTTGGTCATTTACAAAGAAAACAAACCAGTCTTTAAATGGAATCTATTCGATATTCTCATTGCTTTCAGTAAAGTTTTTAGTGTCTCATCTCATTTCAGTCTTATTTATTTTAATTGACCACTGCTTCATATTAAAATGTTATAACGTCCATTAATAAACCAGAAATTCGGTTGGCGGAGTTGCTTGTTGACATGTGTGTATGTGTGCATACGCATGTGCGTGTAAGTAAAATTCTCAGGATGCCTGCCATTATCCACCTGCTCCCAGATTCAATAGTATATTGTGCTAATGGAACTTCCTTGGATATTGCACTACACAATCAACTATTTAAAATTCATATCATGACAATACAGATTTCCCTTATAAGATAACTTCTGGTTGTTGGCTAAAATTATCTTTGAAAACTAAACTAACTAAAGCCAAGTAGATATATCAAGAAAAATTACTACAAACTAAACAAGTGTTGTGGTCCCAGCTGATGTTGTCACTGGACGTCAGATCCCAGAATTGGCTTGATAGATCATATTTTGATTTTTTTTTAAAATGTGGAAGTTTTTCCAACCTAAGCATAGAAGGGTGCAGATTAGTTTTAATAAATGAAACAGAAGCTTGTCACACAAAATAAATAAAAATAAACTGAACCAACCCATCTACATACAGCAGTTGAAAGATTTCAAAGTATACGGCAAATAACAATCATCTACTCACCAATATCATCTTACTTCCTGGTCTGCAAATGTCACAAGCTAAACTCTTTCACTGAGGTAGTCCATTTTCCTAACTGTTCTGAACGATCTTCTGGAGGAGAAACTAACTTACACCTGACCCCTTATACCAGCCAGATTTCCTTCAAATTGAACTCAAGTTTTTGAATAAATTTAAAAAAGAAACTTGCTCATCCTAGATTCTGCTAAAGCTAATAGTTCAATGCTTTTTCTGTTGTAGAACTCTCAATAGAATTAACTTCCCACAGGGATCCTTGCATCATCTCCTCTCTGGCACATACTGGTTTTAAAGTTATGGTTAAGGAAAGATCAAGCTAACTAATTTAAAACCCTTTCACAAAGAGATAAACCAATTCACATGCCACTAGTTTTAAATTCAAACACAAAGAGAATTTGTTATATATTTAGAAATCACACCTTTTCTCACATAAGCATTCTCCAAAATGGATAAATTTTGATTCTAAATATGAATAATTTCCAGGGAAAAGGAAAGATACTTGATATTTGCATTTGCTAAAACAGACAAAAGGGTTAAGTGATGAGGAGACTAAATACTCTATGGAACACTTATCAAACAATCTTTTCCAATAGTATAACAAGAGAGAAACACACTATAGAGAATTAGTAACACTATTCAGTTTCTGCACCATACACCATCCAAGAGAATTTTGACAGCAGATACATTCTGACAGAACACAAGACAAAATTCCTTAGGTTACTGTATGAAATTAAGGAAGGAGATTTATGACAGTGAATTTTCCATAACAATATCCAGTCTAAGTATACAAACTTCACAAAAGTGGACACAAACGAAAAGTGCATTGCCTATATTTTACCAAAATCCTAGTAATTCCAGTGCCATTTGTCCATCATTAAGAACATGTTGCAATTTTGATCCCACATCACAAAAAAATTACATGAGGAAATGTATCATCCAATTCTTCAAAACTAGAAATAAAGCATATTCAAAACTGAAGCACAACTAAACGCAAGTTTCTTTACCTGTGTGGGTCTTTTGAGCTTGGAATTATGTAAACACATTCCCTCTTGGTAAAAGTATTCTCTATCCAGGATTTCTGGGACTGCAAAATAAAACAGGAGTAAATGGTTCATTAGTTTCACCAGCGAATTTAATGGCACTACACATTCACATATTCTTCTTCTAATCATTTACTCAAACGAATGCATTAAAGAAAAGAAAAAACAGGTGAATGAAAAACCACAGAGATAGTAGGAACTGCCAATGCTGGAGAATCTGAGATAACAAGGTGTAGAGCTGGATGAACACAGCAGTTTGAACACAGCAGGCCAAGCAGCAGAGGAGCAGGAAAGCTGATGTTTCGGGTCGAGACCCTTCTTCAATGATTCAATTCCTCCTCTCAGCATGTTATTTAAACCGAACTGGACTATCTGCAACCTCACTGTGCAGTTTGATCTGGAGTTTAATTTTTTTTTTCTGAAGAAGGGTCTCGACCCGAAACGTCAGCTTTCCTGCTCCTCTGATGCTGCTTGGCCTGCTGTGTTCATCCAACTCTACATCTTGTTATCTATGAATGAAAAACCACAACCAGTTCCAATTTTCTTAGAAATATATTTTTACACAGTTTATTTCATTTTAATTATGCCTTTTGTTTCTCTAGATAAATAAGGAAGGGAGGGATCCATCCACAAATCCTCCTAAACTCAAATTCTGTCATCCTCACAAGAAATAGGAATGGTTGTTTAAACAGGTAGCTGGCTTACTCTGGCTTTGCAAACTTAGCATCAAAGAAAATACAGAGAATCGTGGGTGTGCAGGTGAATATGTTTTATACAGGAAAAGAAATCCACACAAATGATTAAAAAAAGTCAGCTCTCTGAACTTCAGAGTCAAGACTATTTGCATCAAGATTCCAGACAGAAAAGAACTTTAAACAAAATGACTACTCTAGTAATAGTCTATTGGGTTACCAATTGCTTAAAACAACAATGGAAATACTGCAACTTCTCAACAAGAAGAGGTGTATAAAGATTAGGTGCTAATCAGTTTGAGAGGGGTTGTAGAGATTTGAAAATGGGATTAATGGTTAAAACATTAGAAGTAGTCCGTTCATGCGACTGAGGGTAAGTCTACAGACAAGTAGAACTTAGCACAGATAACGACGTCAGGTGCTGAATTAAGGGCAATTTGGTATTTGCCTGGAGTCTAGGAAAGAAGAACATACCATTAAAATGACTGACTAAATCAATTTATAGGAAATGAGAAGGAACACATTTGGCAAGAAGTGGTTTTAGTGATGGAGGAAGATGATACCAGAGATTGAAGTATAGTCTTGTTTATGGATGGAATGTGGAGTTTAAAATTAAACTCAAGATCAAACTGCACAGTGAGGTTGCAGATAGTCCAGTTCAGTTTAAATAACATGCTGAGAGGATGAATTGAATCATTGGCAAGAAAGTAGTGCTTACCGTGGGGACTAAAAATTTGGTGTTTGATCTTCCTGATGTTGAAATTTGTGACTATAGAACATTATTTATGACAAATGTAGGTTGCTCGGGGTTAAGAAAGATGGGAGAAAGTACAGCACTGTGGAAGCCAAGTCTGAGAATGATGTCAGGAAAATCATGGAAGTGAGGTACAGAGGACAGCAAATGCTACAAACCTCAATGAATTGCCCAAGCAACAATGCAAAGACAGAAACAGAAGCCTTTGCAGTAAGTCACTGTTAGCACTTGGAAACTTAGGAATGGAATCACTCACTGTTCATGAAGTGGAACTGAGCCAAAAGAGCATAAGCAGAGATGAAACACTGAATTTAACTATTAGTCAAGTGCCCTGCATTTTAATTCTTTGAGCATCTTATTTATCACATTTGCCCTTTCATTATGATATTTCCTGTCAGATGCTAGGAACTTCAGTAAAGTGAGTATGATACAACAATTTGCTTAACTGGTATCATTTCAGGAACTGGTCCCAGTATTTAAGATTTTCTGAACAAACAGATGAAGTTCAGGAATCTGATGCATTATGCCACTTCCGAGGACCTCCAGTTTTAACTTTGATAGATTAACTAATTAGCAAAGGAAACAGTGCTTACAAGGGTTTAATTATACAACAGAAAGGATGCCTTATTAACTTAAATACAGCAACATCACAAATATGAACCGAGTACAAATAATTTAGGAATGCTCGAGAATCCCAGAAGCAAAATTTGAAAAAAAGCCATGAACAGAAAGGATATAACTAGGCATGTTGCATTTTAAACATATCTTCTATTTATTGGATGCAAACACAAATAATAGGATTTCATGTTAACTTAAAAGTTTTACGAATGTTTGTAGTGTTCTTCATCTCCCAAACATCAAACAAATTTCAGAATGTAATCGTCTCATCTACTAGAATTATGAATATAAAATACAGAGCCACATTAAAAATGGTCTTCAATACAAAAGGTTTTGACTCTCTACCTGTTCCTGTTAAGGTCCTCCACCAACTATTGATTTTAAGTAACCATGTGTTAACTGTCTGTGAATTTCAGCCATCAGCTCTTAGATAAGATCACATGACTCTCCCACATCCAGCGTGATGAACTGGAGCCTTATGTACTTACAATCTCACATCTGTAGGTTATATGCAGACATGTTGCCAGCCGATTAGCTATGACCACATTTAAAATTAACAACTACTATCTAGTACATCTTTATCTCCTAAGCACAAGAAATAAACTAGTATGCTTTGAAATGTTGCATACCTATCATAACATGTCTTTGCATTTTAAAAGTTTTTTTTAAAAATTCATTCGTAGGATTTAAGCATCGCTACCTGGCCAATATTTATGGCCCATCCCTAGCTGGCCTTGAGAAGGTGGTGGTGGTGGTGAGCTGCTTTCTTGAACCACTGCAATCCATGTTCTGTAAGTAGACCCACAATGCCAGAATGGAGGGAATTTCAGGATTCTGACCTAGAGATACTGAAGGAGTGGTGATATATTTCCAAATCAAGATGGTGAGTGGCTTGGAGGGGAACCTGCAGTTGGCAGTGTTCCCATGTATCTGCTGCCCTTGTCCTTCTGGACAGAAGTGCCTGTGGGTTTGAAAGGTATGGTCTCAGGATGTTCAGTGAATTTCTGCAGATGGTACACACTGCTGTTACCGACTGTCGGAGATGGAGGTAGGCAATGCTCGTGAATGTGGTATCAATCAAATTGGCCACTTTGTCCTGGATGGTGTCAAGCTTCTCAAATGCCCTGTAGATGGTGAACAGGCTTTGGGGAGTCAGGTGGTGAGTTACTCGTAGTAGTATTCATAGCTTCTGACCTGCGTTTGTAGCCAGTGTTCATGTGGTAAGTCCAGTTAAGTTTCTGGTCAATGGTAACCCTAATGAGGCTGATCGTGGGGGATTCAGTGAGTGATACCATTGAACGTCAAGGGGTGGTGGTCATTGCTTGGCATGTGTGTAACAGTTACGTTACTTGTTCATATATTGTTGCATTTGAACAGAGACTGCTTCAGTATCAGAGGAGTCGTGAATGGTGCTGAACATTATGCAATCATCAGTAAACAACCCCACTTCTGACCTTATGAAGCAGGGAAGGTCATTGATGAAGCAGCTAGAGATGGTTGGGCCAAGGACACTAACCTGAAGAACTCCTGTAGAGATGTCCTGGGGATGAGATCACTGACCTCCAACAACCACAGCCATCTTCCTCTGTGCCAGGTATGGCTCCAACCAGCACAGAGTTTGCCCCAGATACCACTGATTCTGGTTTTCTAGGGCTCTTTGATGCCACACTGTCAAATGTGGCTTTGTCAGGAGCTCATCTCACCTTAGTCAAAGCACCCCAAATCTGGCATTTTTCTATCAACAGTCATCTGTTTCAAAGTTGACTGCAGCAACATAGTTGATGGTTGAAAACGGAAAAACTGTAGAGTATACTGTTTGATCTGATCAAGGGCATGCTCACGATGCATCAAAATTAGACAACTGTCTAGATAAATAGCAAAGTTTCTCAAGAGTCTTTTAAATGCTGCTGCTTGAATTATACAAGAGTTTGTGTAGAACTTATACGGACAAATAATGCAAGCAAGTCAGATGGTACACTTTTAAAGTGTCAAACCTTAGATTATTCAACCTTAGATATTCAACTTAATCTTTAGATTATTCAACTGTAAGCACAGGGAACTTTTGCAATGTGATTCACTGACAAATAGAATTGGCTGTGCAGTAATTTCATGCCAGTGTGCTTTTTTGCAGTTCTTAGATAAAATTCCCTCGTGACTTTCTCATTGGTACATCTTCAGACCTATGGATGTACACTAAATACTATTAAGAACATCACACAGGCTCATGTTGTCCAATGTATTGACCAGTATTCATGTGTGGCGGATAGCTTTTTTGATTATTAAATTAAAATGGGGTTAGAGATAGTCATTGACTCTGTGATCATAATGCTCCTTTGCACAGCACATGCATTGCAAACTTCAACATTTTGTGCAGCTGACTGGTGAAATCAAGGCAAAAGGCAGAGTCTGCAATTCCATTAGAAATGCAGGCTCTTTAAAAGGGAAAACCAGAACAGCTCCAGAGTTGACTGAAAAAAAAAGGTTTTTGTGCTTAAGAGTTGGGTTCAATAAGTGTCTTTGTGGCATACTGGTAGAGTCTCTGTCTATGGGCCAAATTGTCCAGGTTCAAATCCCACCTGCCCCAGACACACATCAATGTTTGAATCAGGTCGACTAAAACAAAAACAGCTGGACAGCGTTAGTTATTTGCTTAATTAGCTATCTGGGTTTAAAATATTTTTAGAAAAGCAGTGTTTGCAACTTGATTGGATATGTAGTTAAGAGTCTTGTGGCACATTGGTAGTGTCCCTAACTCTGCACTGGGGGTCCAGGCTCAAGACTCACTTGACACAGAGGTGTATCACATCAGAACAGGGTGATTTAAAAAAAACACAGCTGGATTCTTCCCACTGGGAAAGGATCCAGTAGGGAAAGACAGAAACTGGTAGTTATGCTAAACTAAAGTTTACAGTACAACTCAAATCTCTGAACGTCTTTTGAGAAAGTAAGAACTGCCGATGCTGGAGTCTTTTGCCTTTTGTTGCCCAATTTGAAATATGGTTTATCAGATGTTAAATACTTGAATGTTTAAAGATCATTGTGAATGCTTTACTTCCTTGGTTACTGAATGGTGGCTGGATTTCAAGAGTTATTTCATTGTCGAGTGGAGCAAGGGCTCAGGAGTTAACCATTGAGGGAACTGATGAATGCTTGGGGTGTCTGCAAAAGACAAACACCCAGCTTTTCACAGGCCTTTTTGTACAGCTGCTACCAGGCCTCAGGTCAGTCCATTAGACCAACTTACTAATGAAGGAAACAACACAAAGAATTGAAAAGGGCCCTTCATTTGTTAGAATCCAGTCTGAGCTCTGCAGGAGCCATTGCTACATTGGAGTTCAGATACTAAGCCAGTTATTTCCTAAGGGAAATCTGAATTGCAATAAATATGCACCAAATAAACATATCTCTAATTCCGTAGCCACTGCACACGCTCAAAGTAAACAAGCTTGAAAAAAAACACTCGAGAATTGGTTCCTCGAACAGCCTTTGCCTGACAACGAGACTGAACTCGGGAAACTGAAAGCACGAATCAAGATTTAATGACCAAACAAACCACTCACGTTCCCACACTCTGGTCTGAATGCAAATCAATCTCTTCTCACTGAGAATCAATAATCTAATTGTTCCAACAAAAACAGTCACGTCAAATAATTGGGAAACAAAAAGCTTTACCAGCTAGATTAGATTTCTCATGAGAAAACAAACATTATAAAAAGGCATAACTTACTAGTGAAGCTTTAACCTACTTGGTTTAGGCTGAGGAGCCTCACAGAAATATGACATGTAATATATCCAAACATTCAAAGAACAGGATGTCAATAGCCCTTACTGTGATTTTGCTCATCTTTTAATGTATTTTTAATAAGTTGAGGACATGACATATTTGGGTGTGGGAGCAAAAGGTTAAGAGGAGAATAATTTTGAATTTGTTCACAAGTGTATTAGGTAACAGGATCTCAAATCAGCAGGTACACAGCCAAAAACCTGGAGTACCATAGCATTTACCATTTATACCAGCTTAACAGTCAAATTTTTGAGACTTTCATTGGCTCAAAGTCAGAGGTTGATTTTTTACATCAGTAATATGTTTGAAGGATTGACAGCACATTTCCTTTGAGCTAAATTGACTATCATAATAGAATAAAGAAAAAATGAATACTGAACAATTCATATTAATTCTCTAATGATTCAAAAGAAATACCAAAGAAAGCATATGCAACATGCCTGAATGACTAATACCCAGTGGCTGTGACCTTCATAATCATGAAGTGCTTCGAAAGGCTGGTCATGGTCCACAGCGACTCGAGCCTCCCAGCCTGCCTTGATTCCTGCAATTTGCCCTACCGATGTAGCAGGTTCACAGTGGAAGCCATTTCCCTAGTTCTGCACTCGTTCCTGGAACATTTGGACAACAAAGACGCCTATGTCAGACTCCTTCTCATTAACTGCAGCTCCACCTTCAACACCATAATCCCCTCCAGGCTGATCTCAAAACTGAGATCTAGGTCTCTGCTCTGTCCCCTGTAACTGGATCCTCAGCTTCTTGACCCATTGGCTGCAGTGAAGATAGACAACTGCACCTCCTCCATGATAACCCTCAACACTGGAGCCCCCCCCAAGACAGGCTCTCCACTCCCTACTGTACTCCCCGTACACCCACGACTGTGTAGCCAAATTCTGAACGAACAAACGCCCTCGACAAGTTTGCTGATAACACCACTGTGGAAGGACGGATATCAAACAATGATGAGTCAGAATACAGAAAGGAGATAGAGATTTGGTGACATGGTGCAATGAGGACAACCTCTCTCTCAATGTCAGTAAAACAAAAGAACTGATTATGACTTCAGGAAGAAAGGAGGAGAACACGCCCCTATCTACATCAATGGAATGGAAGTTGAGCGGGTCAAAGTTTCTCGGAGTGAAGATAACCAACAACCTGTCCTGGACTTCCCACGTAGGTATAACAGTCAAGAAGACACAACAATGCCTCTTCTTCCTCAGGCAGCTCCAAGCACCCTCACCATCTTTTACAGATGCACCATTGAAAGCATAGTGTCCGGGTGCATACCAGCCTGGTACAGCAACTGTTCTGCCCAGGACTATAAAGTACAGAAGGCGGTGTGCATAGCCCAGACCATCACAAAAGCCAACCTTCCATCCATGGACTCCATTTACACTGCTCACTGCTGCAGGAAGGCTGCCAACAAAGACCCTTCCCTTCCCATAATGCTCTCCTACAACCTCTTCCATCAGGCAGAACATGCCAAAGCTTGAACCAACACACTCCAACAGGTGCAAGAACAGCTTTTTCCCCTATTAGACTGATGAATGGACTCTCTAACTTCAAATAGCATTGATCTTGTTAATGCTGATCTTGCTTCGCACGCCTCCTGCGTAGTATAACCTATACACCTCACTCTGCCTAAGCATCCAATGATCTGTATATCCTTGCTTGCTATGATCTGTCTGTACTGCTCGCAAACAAAACTTTTCACTGATCTTAGGTATATTTGGTGACAATAAATCAAATCATATTGTCTGATATTATAAAGTGTACACATTTCATACACACTCTACAATAAATAATGCATTATGTAATGACAAATTAACTATAGCACTTCACATCTAAAATCACTCTTACCAAATCTAAATCACTGAACAATTCATCCCAATTGAGTGGCTGTATTACATCATATGGATCCTTGACATCATCAGTGATACAGGTAATTTTGGCATCATCATTTCACAAGAAATTATTCTTTAGACTGCTAAACATTTTCGCTACTCTACATCATCGAAATGATTTTTGATAATATTAACATTACATTCCACGTTCCATGATCTACGGCATATTTCTACCTTTAGTGAAAGCTTTCTCACCTAACATTCAAATGTTCCATATCTTTCAGATATTGTACCTGCAAAATTTATTTATAGACACATCCGAAGGCTGATCAAAACTTTTAAGACTGTTACTAATACTGCCAGGCCAGTGTTGCTTGATCTGACTTTGTAGATTATTCTATTGACAAGTTGAGATTTGGACATCCCTAGAGAAGTGTTCTTGGTCTCAAGTTCTACTTCACTGACACACGTCTTGCAACCCTCTTCACCCACCCAGCCTCTCTTTCTGAACACAAAGCAATTTCTCATGTTTGAATATCACCATCGGTTTTCAGTTTCTGTCATCCACCATACAAAGTGGAAGCACCATGAACCTAGTTTCATGATAGGCAGTCATCTTTATCAGGGTGATTTTTTTTCCCACCAATCTTGACAGCAGCCTTGTTAAGTACTTCAGTGCTTCATTCATACTTCCATTACAGGCCAAGTTTTTTTCTCAACACTGGATAATGAACTGGTGGAATCTGCTGATTTTAACAAGTTCAGTGACAGACACTGATATTTTTGTTTTCTGAAGGAGTTCCGAACTGTGCCTTTTCATGCATTTTTTGCACCACCTGATAGTGGCCTCAAATTCTACAATACTATCTTCCTTCACTTCCGCGGGCATATCTCTGCAAGCGATTGTACAATTTTGTCAATACTCACCTACACATTCTGCCACTTTGTTAATCCAGTTTAAATTGAGCTGCATTCTTATTTTCTTTTTCAAAGGCACTGTTATTAATGCATGACCATCGTGCTAATTGGCTGGGACATTGGCAACCAAACTGCTAGAAAGAAAATTTGAACATTTCTGCACAAGCCTTTAAAATTAATGAACTGTAGGCATTGGAAGTAAATAACGCTTTAGACACTGTTGGGTGGGTGGGTGGCTGGCGTGCGTGTGCGTGTGCGTGTGCGTGTGCATTTACCAGGGGAAGGTCATAGTGGCCAGGTCCCTGGCACTGAGCCTCAGAAGGGAAAGGGGGCGAATAGGAGAGTGATAATGACAGGATATTCAATAGTTAGGGGAACAGACAGGAGATTCTGTGGTAGTGAACAAGACTCCCAGATGGTGTTACCTCCCAGGTGCCAGGGTCAGGGATGTCTAAGATCGAGTCTACAGGATTCTTAAGGGGGAGGGTGAGCAGCCAGAAGTGTGGTATACATTGACACCAATGACAATGTGGAAGAGAAATGAGGTCCTGAAAAGTGAATATAGGGAGTTAGGTTGGAAGCTAAAAGGCAGGACGAGCAGAGTAGTAATCTCAGGATTACTACCAGCGCCACGGGCTAGTGAGGCTATGAATAGAGGGCTCTAGAGGGTTACAAAGTAGTCAGGAAGGAACTGAAGAATGGACTTGAGAGCTAGAAGGGGGCATGAAAAAGCCTTGGCGGGTAGGATCAAGGAAAACCCCAAGGCTTTCCATGCCTATGTGAGGAACAAGAGGATGGCCAGAGTGAGGGTAGGGCCAATGAGGGAACTTATGTGTGGAGTCGGAGGAGGTAGGGGAGGTCCTTAATGAATACTTTGCTTCAGTATTCATCAGTGACAGGGACCTTGACATTTGTGAGGACAGCATGAAACAGGCAGATATGCTTGAACAGGTTGATGTTAGGAAGGAGGATGTGCTAGAAATTTTGAAAAACATGAGGATAGATAAATGCCCTGGGCCAGACAGGATATACCCAAGATTACTACAGGAAATGAAGGAAGAGATTGCTGCGCCTTTGGCGATGATCTTTGCATCCTCACTGTCCACTGGAGTACCAGATGACTGGAGGGTTGCAAATGTTATTCCTTTGTTCAAGAAAGGGAATAGGGAAAATCCTGGGAATTACAGACCAGTCAGTCTTACTTCTGTGGTGGGCAAATTATTGGAGAGGATTCCGAGAGATAGTATTTATGATTATTTGGAAAAGCACAGTTTGATTAGAAATATTCAGCATGGCTTTGAGAGGGGTAGGTCATGCTTGACAAGCCTTGTTGAATTCTTTGAGGATGTGACAAAACACACTGATGAAGGCAGAACAGTGGATGTGGTGTATCTGGACTGTAGCAAAGCATTTGATAAAGGCTCCCCATGGTAGGCTCATTCAGAAAGTGAGGCATGGGATTCAGGAAAATTTGGCTGCCTGGATACAGAATTGGCAGTCCAATAGAAGACAGAGAGTGGTAGTAGATGGACATTATTCAGCCTTGAGCTCAGTGACCATTGGTGATCCACAGGGATCTGTTCTGGGACCTCTGCTCTTTGTGATCTTTATAAAATGACTTGGATGAGGAAGTGGAAGGGTGGGTTAGTAAGTTTGCCGATGACATGAAGACTGGTGGAGTTGTGGATAGTGTGGAGGGCTGTTGTAGGTTGCAATGGGACATTGACAGGATGCAGAGCTGGGCAAAGAAGTGGCAGATGGAATTCAACCCTGAAAAGTGTGAAGTGATACAGGTGTACAAGATGATGAGAGGCATAGATAGAGTGAATAGTCAAAGACTTCTTCCCAGGGCGGAAATGACTATTATGAAGGGGCACAATTTTAAGGCGATTGGAGGAAGGTATAGGGGAGATGTCAGAGGTAGGTTCTTTACACAGAGTGTGGTGGGTGCGTGGAATGCGCTGCCAGCGGAGGTAGTGGAGTCAGAAACATTAAAACGACTCCTGGATAGGCACATGGATGATAGTAAAATGAAGGGTATGCAAGTTAGTTTTGATCTTAGAGTAGGATAATAGGTTCGCACAACATCGTGGGCCGAAGGGCCTGTACTGTGCTGTACTGTTCTATATTCTATGTTCTATGTTCTAAACAATAACAATGCTATTCATCCCTTAAAAACTAGAATCCACTTTTACACAAGATATTTTAAAAGTATGTATTTTAAGCCCAAGGTCATGAATTGATTTCTATGCCAAAATGACTTTTACACAAGCATGTGGTATACAAAAGATTGGAATTTAGGCTCCAAGAACTCTTTCATGCTTAGTCATCAACTCGAGCAAGTTTTTACCATATCAAAATTATCTAGGTTTAACAAAAAAGTCTACGGTTGATAATTCTTAGTGACTGCTTTAATTGCATGGTAGTGCTGAAGAGGTTTGTGATCCAGTAAAGTAAAATTATCCCGCAAAATTCAAGCCCGTCATTCTTCAGCAATGCTAAACTTCCTCCTTGCACCTCAGACACATTTTTGTCCATTCATGCTCACTCTTACCTGTCTTCACTTTGTCCTGTTTCATGCTCTCCTCCGAAGCTTGTGAGCAAGAAAGCTTCAGCATAATTCACTAATTAAGCAGACTTGAAAACGAAGACTGGACCAACATTACTTTCCATCGGAAACAAGCTTTTCTAGCCCTCCAGTCCAAGAAACTATCCTATATATGCTGCAAATTTGACTGTCGTCAAAATCAGCTTAATGCACTTCGGGTAGGAACAACTGATAGAAATCTCGAGGTGGACAAAGGGAGCTTTCACACTTCTAACACTTCGTAAGAGCTGCAGTTTCCTTTGATGGTGTTAGGGAGACAGTTTGTGCTAGTTTGTAACTCTTATAACTTTTCCTATTGTATCTACATTTGAGTGAATAATTACATTTAGGTTAAAATTTTACAAATTGATCTCTCCAGATAGGCAGAAATGTTTCAATACTACAAGTCCATTTGAAAAGTAAAGGCAAAGTATTATAGATGCTGGAGATTTGAAATTTAAAAAAAAGCTGAGTTTTTCCAGCTTGCCTGGTAGCTGCTACAGAGAGAGGAAGAGTTAATGTTTCAAGCTTGATAGGACTTATCTTTGGAACTAAGTTGCTTCTCTCTCCACAGATGCTGCCAGACCTGCTAAGTTTCTTCAGCACTTGGTTTTCATTTAAAAAGTAATTCATGCAGTGTGGAAAAGTTAAATGATTTCAGAGCATCAGTTTTTGG
Organism: Rhincodon typus; assembly: GCF_021869965.1. NCBI lineage: Eukaryota > Metazoa > Chordata > Chondrichthyes > Orectolobiformes > Rhincodontidae > Rhincodon > Rhincodon typus. The sequence continues at coordinate 35,058,945 of NC_063364.1, read as the reverse complement.
ATTAGAGTTTTAATCATTTAAAAAGATGGAACATCTTTATCCTCCTTGTCCCTTACCTGTGCCTGGAACTGTAATTTTCTAATTGTTATTGTTGGTATTTGAGTTTATGCTATCTGCAGAGGGGAACCTCATGCAACATACAGCAAACGTGGAGACTGATGTTTGAAATTCATGGCCAGAAGCATGCAGTAATGCTAAAGTGATAACTGTCCTTGTGGGATGATACATCATATCTCTTCACAAGACAACGGCAAACAAAAAGTTTTGAGAGAGGGATATTGGAGCAAGTTAGTCCTTGATGCTGGCTGATGTCACAACGTATCTTCCAGAAGATTTAATTAAGGAGAAAATATTAATTGGATGTATACATGAAAGTTAAAAATTATTCCCATTACAGACAGCTGAATTAACAAGTGACTTAGAAAATGGAAAAAAAGTTTAGTTGGACTGGTTAACAAATCCATATATAAGAAATTGATTTTTATCTTGGCAAATAACCAGATGGGTACAAAAATATTCACCCTAATGGAGGGTGGTCAAACAACCAGCAGACGTGAGGAAAACAAAAGATGCTACAGCAGCAACGTGTGGAATGTTTCCTAACTGCAGTGTGACTAAGTCTCAGGTACTTAGACAGGAAGAGGAAAAACAGTTTATTAAAAATATAGAAAGAATTTGGAAATTTATCTGACAAAATATTTTAAAGTTTAAATAAAAAGTATGAATGCAAAGAGAATGAGGTTGAAATTTTTAACCCATCTTCTTTAATAGAAATTCAAGCAGAACCTGAATTGACAGTGTTATATCCAGCAGTCCACAGTGATGCATGTTGTATGATTTTATGTATGTTTTAATATCATAAATGATAGGTTCCGGATTTTGAATGAGTGGCATGTAGGTTTTGGTCTATATGTATAAGGGGGTTTTAATGATTAACTGCCTTCCTGGAGTGGTAATGGGAATATTGAGAGTTTTATGACTACACAGAGTAAACTTTGAAAAACATTAGCTTATTTTCATTTGAGAAGCAGTTGGCCATTTTTTAAAAAAAAACCTTTTTTGTTTGCAGAAGCTCTGATTGAATTTAGATGTAAGAAACAGCTTCCACTAGAGAAAGGGGTTAGTTCAGAAATATTAGGAAATAAGTTGCTTTAATATTAGGATTTAATTTGAAATTCCAGACCAGTGTGTTTGACTAGGAAAAAAAACAAAGAGCTGTGGATGTTGAGAAAAAAAAAATCAGCAAGTCTGGTAGCATCTACGAAGAGAAGTCAGAGTCATTGGACCCGAAATGTTAACTGTGATTTCTATCCACAGATGCTGCCAGACCTGAGATTTTCAGCAATTTCTGTTTTCTGTTAGTATTTGGTTACAACCCTGAAGGGGTTATCTGAAGCTCAGAAAGTTTAAGTACAATTGCAAGAATAATCAAGAAAGATGCTATTGAACCCTCAAAACAGAGAATTGGAAGCAACAGTTTAGTCAAATGGTTATAGCTGTATGGCTATAACCGTTTAGCAGGGTATTCAGATAATATAGGATAACTAGACTAGGAGCCGTATCTTTTAACGAACGCACATTTCAACAAGACTTCCAGAAGCACTGCCCCAGGAAAATTATAGCAAATAGATGTGGCAGAGGGGGGAACTCTCATTGGTGGCCAAGTACATAAAGTAAAAGCATTAGAACGGATGGGATTGCATTTTATCACGTGTTTTGAAATCTTGCAAATTGTGTTATGTAAATACTTTGTTGTACATCTTTGCGTAATGACTTGTTTTTTTTGATAAAACCAGATCTGCAGCATTGTATGTTTGTGTTTCAATGGGATCCCTTGATTTAAAAAAAAATCAAGCCAGCTTCCAGACTGGGATCTAACTTATCCAGCAGTAACATCAGCTGGGATCATAACTACTGAAACTGAATCAGAAATAACACAAGAGTTTTACTATGTTAAAAACAAGTGTAAACAAGAAAATGGAGACCACCTGAAATACCAGCTAATGAGGAATCAGCACTATCCATCAAATGGTTGTCCCATTTGAGTACCGTAATAAAATTTTACTAGTGTATTACAAAATTCCAATGACAGGTCACTTAGATAATAGGAAAACACAGACTAAAATGCTAAAATGTTTTTGCTGTTCAGGATTACGTTAAAAAATGGGGAAATGTTGCTGGATATGCCGAATGTCAGATAGTAGAGAAATCCTAATCTTTAAGTAAAAATCTGCCTATAATTCTAACACCAACATTCAAAAGAGGGTGGTTTGTGTACAGAATGAACTTCCTGAGGAAGTGGTAGATGTGGGTACAATTGCAATGTTTAAAAGACATTTGGATAAGTACATGCATAGGAAAGGTTTGGAGGGATATGGGCCAGGAGAGACCAGGTGGGACTAGTTTAGTTTGGGATTGTGTTCAGCATGGACCGGTTGGACCAAAGGGTCTGTTTCTGTGCTGTACGGCTGGAACCGTTTAGCAGGGTATTCAGATAATATAGGATAACTAGACTAGGAGCCGTATATTTTAACGATTGCACATTTCAACAAGACGTCCAGAAGCACTGCCCCGGGAAAATTACAGCAAAAATGGTAACGGGGAAATTATTTGCATAAGATATGAATTATCCCAAGAAATACAAATCCGATCAAAGTTCAAATGTTACATCCCAAATATTCGAAGAAATAATGAATAGGTTAGGAGTAAAACAATTAGGAGTCAAATCTTTAGTTTATCACCCACAATTTCAAACAGCATTGGAAGGATGGCATCAAATTTTAAATACAACAATCAAATCTTATGGTTAAAAATGCTCTAATGATTGAAGAAGGAATTCCCTTATTGCTGTTTGCCATTAGGGATATGCCTAGTGAGTCCACTGGATTCAATCCTTTTAATATGACATAGGAACATAAGTGAAGAACTCTTAAATTGATTAAAGGAAAAATTATAAATCAAAACTCAGAAACTATACTTCAAACCTATGGTTACTTTCTTTGAAACTTGAAACAAAGGCAGTGTTTTCCAAAAAGCAGTTCAAAAATGCTCAACAAGAAATAAAAACTAGAGCTGTTGTAAAGGCCAAAGCTCAAAATATTGTTGCTGGAGATAAGATAATCTCATTGTTTGCCTTTGCGTAATTAAAAGCAAGGGTCACTGGACCTGACCAAAATCAAAAAGAAACTCAATGATGTGCCTTTGTAGTGAGTACTCTGGACAAGATAGAAAAATTCAGTGCAGCTAATATTGTATAAGCAAGATATGATGACAGGAAGGATAGTCATCAGAAAAGTACATTTACAGTAGTGAAAGAAAGCGGGTGTGAAATAATAGAGTAATGGGTGAATGAATCAGAAATTGAAAATTCACAACTTGATCTTCCAGTGATCAAATCAGAAATCATGGAAATGATTAAAACATTAAAATGGAAAATTATGCTATCTTCCAGAAAACTAAGTGACTTGGAAAAGCTATGATAGAGTCATAATTTGTATGGACTGGACAGGCCGGGGGAGGGGGCAAAAAAAGAAGAGAGTCAGAGATCTACAGTGCAGAAAAAGGCTCATTGGTCTGTCACGGCCACACCGGTCAAAAACAACCACCTCCGGATCCAACGTATCATCCTCCGACACTTCCGCCATCTGCAATCCGACCCCACCACCAAAGACATCTTTCCCTCCCCACCCTTATCTGCTTTCCGGAGGGATCACTCTCTCTGTGACTCCCTTGTCCGCTCCACACTCCCCTCCAGCTCCACCACACCCGGCACTTTTCCCTGCAACCGCAGGAAGTGCTACACCTGCCCCCATACCTCCTCCGTCACCCCCAACCCAGGCCCCAAGAAGACTTTCCACATCAAGCAGATGTTCACCTGCACATCTGCTAATGTGGTGTACTGCATCTGCTGTACCCGGTGTGGCTTCCTCTACATCGGGGAAACCAAGCGGAGACTCGGGGACCGCTTTGCAGAACACCTACGCTTGGTTCGCAACAAACAACTGCACCTCCCAGTCGCGAACCATTTCAACTCCCCCTCCCATTCCGCAGACGACATGTCCATCCTGGGCCTCCTGCAGTGCCACAACGATGCCACCCGAAGGTTGCAGGAACAGCAACTCATATTCCGCTTGGGAACCCTGCAGCCCTATGGTATCAATGTGGATTTCACAAGTTTTAAAATCTCCCCTCCCCCCACCGCATCCCAAAACCAGTCCAGCTCGTCCCTGCCTCCCTAACCTGTTCTTCCTCCCACCTATCCCCTCCTCCCACCTCAAGCCGCACCTCCATCTCCTACCGACCAACCTCATCCCGCCCCCTTGACCTGTCCGTCCTCCCTGGACTGACCTATCCCCTTCCTAACTCCCTACCTACACTCACCTTTCCTGGCCCCATCCCCGCCTCTTCGACCTGTTTGTTTCTTCTCCACCTATCCTCTCCTCCATCCCTCTTCTATCCGCCTCCCACTCTCTCCCTATTTATTTCAAAACCCCCTTCCCCTCCCCCTTTTCTGATGAAGGGTCTAGGCCCGAAACGTCAGCCTCTCTGCTCCTATGATGCTGCTTGGCCTGCTGTGTTCATCCAGCCTTGCACCTTGTTGTCTCGGATTCTCCAGCATCTGCAGTTCCTACTATCTCTGCACCTAACCATTCTAATGCCATTTTCCAGCACTTGACCCAGAGCCTTCTATGCCTTGGTATCAAGTGCACTGAAAACAACAAATGTTGGAGATCACAGCAAGTCAGACAGCATCCATGTCACCTAGGCTCAAAACGTTAGCGTGCTCTCTCGCCATGGATGCTGTCTGAACTGCTGTGATCTCCAGTATTTGTTGTTTGCAGCACAGATTCCAGCATCTGCAGTAATTTGCTCTTACGTTATGAGTGCATCTGCCTCTACCCACCTTTACAGGCAGAGAGTTCCAGATCCCCACCACCCCCTGGATGAAAAAGATTTGCCTCACATTTCCTTGAAGCCTTCTACTCCTTCTGCTCCATTTTTTGCAGCAGCAGCAGCGGGAGCGGTAAGAGCGAGGACCAGGGGCCTGCCGGGAGGTAAGTTCTTCATTTCGGCAGTGGAGCTGAGTGGGAGCGGTCGAATTGCACTCTGGGAAGGCGAGTGAACTGATATATTTGGACAATGGCTAAACGCGACACACTACATGCGTAGTGTCTCCTACCCGCCCTCCTCCTCTAATGAAAAAAAAGACTGTGGTGTGTTGATAAGGTTTTTCTTTTTTTTTTAAAATCGTGTGCTGGTAAGTAGAGTGATTGGTAAAAATTTTTTCATTTCATTTATCTAGTATGTGATATTACAGTCGGACTAAGTTAAGCTTAAGAGTAAAAATGGCAGGAGATCCCAGACCAGTGTTATGCTCCTGTTGCTTAATGTGGGAGCTCAGGGACGCAGCCGATGTCCCTGACTCCTACACATGTAGGAAGTGTGTCCAGCTGCAGCTCTTGTTAGACTGCACGGTGGCTCTGGAGCTGCGGATGGACTCACTTTGGACCATCCGCGGTGCTGAGAAAGTCATGGATAGCACGTTCAGCAAATTGGTCACACCGCAGATTAGGATTGCTGAGGGAGAAAGGGAACGGGTGACCAAAAGGCAGAGAAAAAGCAGGAAGGCAGTGCAGGTGTCCCCTGCGGTCATCTCCCTCCAAAACAGGTATACGTTTTGGATACTGTTGGGGGAGATGGCTCACCAGGGGAAGGCAGCAGTAGCCAGGTTCATGGCACCGTGGCTGGCTCTGCTGTACAGAAGGGTGGGAAAAAGAGTGGAAGGGCTATAGTCATAGGGGATTCAATTGCAAGAGGAGTAGACAGGCGGTTCTGTGGTCGAAAACGAGATTCCCGAATGGTATGATGCCTCCCAGGTGCACGGGTCAAGGATGTCTCAGATTGAATGCAGGACATTCTGAAGGGGGAGGGTGAACAGCCAGCTGTCGTGGTGCATATAGGCACCAATGATATAGGTAATAAACAGGATGAGGTCCTACAAGCAGAATTTAGGGAGTTGGGAGCCAAGTTAAAAAGTAGGACCTCAGAGGTAGTAATCTCAGGATTGCTACCAGTGCCACGTGCTAGTCAGAATAGAAATGAAAGAATAGGCAGGATAGATGAGTGGCTTGAGAGATGGTGCAGGAGGGAGGGGTTCAGATTTTTGGGACATTGGGACCGGTTCTGGGGGAGGTGGAACTATTACAAATCAGATGGTCTACGTCTGGGCAGGACTGGAACCAATGTCCTAGGGGGTGCTTTTGCTAACGCTGTTGGGCAGGGTTTAAACGAATGTGGCAGGGGGATGGGAACCAAATGAGGTGGTTAGTGGACAGTAAGGAGGTAGTAACTAAAGCCTGTAAGGAACTAGATAATGAAGTCAGTGTAACTAAGGGGAAGAGTAGGCAGAGAGCAGATGATGAACACAAAGGGACAGGTCTGAGGTGCATTTGTTTTAATGCGAGAAGTGTAGTAGGTAAGGCAGATGAACTTAGGGCTTGGATTAGTACCTTGGAGTATGATGTTATTGCTATTACTGAGACTTGGTTGAGGGAAGGGCAAGATTGGCAACTAAATATTCCAGGATATAGATGCTTCAGGCGGGATAGAGAGGGAGGTAAAAGGAGTGGAGGAGTTGCATTACTGGTCAAAAGAGGATCTCACAGCTTTGCTGAAGGAGGGCACTGTGGAGGACTCGAGCAGTGAGGCAATATGGGCAAAGGTCAGAAATAGGAAGGGTGCGGTAACAATGTTGGGGCTGTACTACAGCGAGCGTGAGATAGAGGTACAAGTATGTAGACAGACTATGGAAAGATGTAGGAGCAACAGGGTGGTGGTGATGGGAGATTTTAATTTTCCCAACATTGACTGGGATTCACTTAGTGTTAGGGGTTTAGATGGAGCAGAATTTGTAAGGAGCATCCAGGAGGGTTTTATAGAGCAGTATGTAAATAGTCCAACTCGGGAAGGGGCCATACTGGACCTGGTGTTGGGGAACAAGCCCGGCCAGGTGGTTGAAGTTTCAGTAGGGGATTACTTTGGGAATAGTGATCATAATTCTGTAAGTTTTAGAATACTGATGGACAAAGACGACAGTGGTCCTAAACGAAGTGCGCTAAATTGGGGGAATGCCAACTATAGCAAAATTCGGCAGGTGCTGGGGAATGTGGATTGGGAGCAGCTGTTTAAGGGTAAATCCACATTTGATATGTGGGAGGCTTTTAAAAAGAGGTTGATTAGAGTGCAGGACAGACATGTCCCTGTGAAAACGAGGGATTGAAAGGGCAAGATTAGGGAACCATGGATGAAGGTGAAATTGTGAGACTAACAAAGAGGAAAAAGGAAGCATACATAAGGTCTAGGCAACTGAAAACAGAGGAAGCTTTGGAAGAATATCGGGAAAGTAGGACCAATTTGAAACAAGGAATTAAGAGGGCTAAAAGGGGTCAAGAAATATCTTTAGCAAACAGGGTTAAGGAAAATCCCAAAGCCTTTTATTTGTATGTAAGGAGCAAGAGGGTAACTAGAGAAAGGGTTGGCCCACTCAAGGACAAAGGAAGGAAGTTATGCGAGGAGTCAGAGAAAACGAGTGAGATTCTTAATGAGTACTTTGCATCGGTATTCACTGAGGAGAGGAACATGACGGATGTTGAAGTTAAGGATAGATGTTTGATTACTCTAGGTCAAGTCGGCATAAGGAGGGGGGATGTGTTGGGTATTCTAAAAGGCATTAGGGTGGACAAGTCCCCAGGTCCGGATGGGATCTATCCCAGGTTACTGACGGGAGCGAGAAAGGAAATAGCTGGGGCCTTTGCAGATATCTTTTCAGCATCCTTGAGCACGAGGTCCCAGAGGACTGGAGAATTGCTAATGTTGTCCCCTTGTTTAAGAAGGGTAGCAAGGATAATCCAGGTAATTATAGACCGGTGAGCCTGACGTCAGTGGTGGGGAATCTGCTGCAGAAGATACTGAGGGATAGGATCTATTTACATTTGGAAGAAAATGGGCTTATTAGTGATAGGCAGCATGGTTTAGTGGAGGGAAGGTCATGTCTTAGCAACTTGATAGAATTCTTTGAGGAAGTGACAAAGTTGATAGATGAGGGAAGGGCTGTAGATGTCATATACATGGACTTCAGTAAGGCGTTTGATAAGATGCCCCATGGTAGGCTGATGGAGAAAGTGAAGTCGCATGGAGTCCAGGGTGTACTAGCTAGATGGATAGAGAACTGGCTGGGCAACAGGAGACAGAGTTGTAATGGAAGGGAGTTTCTCAAAATGGAGAACTGTGACCAGTGGTGTTCCACAGGGATCCGTGTTGGGACCACTGTTGTTTGTGATATACATAAATGATCTGGAGGAAGGTATAGATGGTCTGATTAGCAAGTTTGCAGATGACACTAAGATTGGTGGAGTAGCAGATAGTGAAGGGGACTATCGGAGAATGCAGCAGAATATAGATAGATTGGAGAGTTGGGCGGAGAAATGGCAGATGGAGTTCAATCCAGGCGAATGCGAGGTGATGCATTTTGGAAGATCCAATTCAAGAGCGAACTATACGGTAAATGGAAAAGCCCTGGGGAAAATTGATGCACAGGGAGATCTGGGTGTTCAGGTCCATTGTACCCTGAAGGTGGCAACGCGGATCGATCGAGTGGTCAAGAAGGCATACGGCATGCTTTCATTCAGACGGGGTGTTGAGTACAAGAGTTGGCAGGTCATGTTATAGTTGCATAGGACTTTGGTTCGACCACATGTGGAATACTGCGTACAGTTCTGGTCGCCACATTACGAAAAGGATGTGGATGCTTTGGAGAGGGTGCAGAGGAGGTTCACCAGGATGTTGCCTGGTATGGAGGGTGCTAGCTATGAAGGGAGGTGGAGTCAATCCGGATTATTTACATTAGAAAGACAGAGGTTGAGGGGGTAATGATTGAGGTCTACAAAATCATGAGAGATATAGACAGGGTGGATAGCAAGAAGCTTTTCCCCAGAGTGGGGGACTCAATTACTAGGGATCACGATTTAAGGTGAGAGGGGAAAAGTTTAAGGGAGATATGTGTGGAAAGTTCTTTACGCAGAGGGTGGTGGGTACCTGGAACACGTTGCCAGCAGAGGTGGTAATGGCGGGCATGATAGCGTCATTTAAGATGTATCTAGACAGATACATGAATGGGCAGGGAGCAGAGGGATACAGATCCTTGGAAAATAGGCGACAGGTTGAAATAGAGGATCTGGATGGACGCAGGCTTGGAGGGCCGAAGGGCCTGTTCCCGTGCTGTAATTTCCTTTGTTCTTTGTTGTCTTAAATCTATATTTATAAATGATGTTAATGTAGGATGCACTACAGACGCAACCCAGAGAAAATAGCCTAAGTGGGAAGAGATTAAGTTCATGATCATAGAATCACTTTCAAACACATATCCAGCTCTCTTTGAAATATCATATGGAATCTATCTCCATCCCACTCTCCCAGGCAGTGCATTCCAAATCCTAACAACTGAGTAAAGGAGTTTCTAATCTCACTCCTAGTGCTCTTGCCGTTGTGTCTTGAAATGGTGACCCCTTGTTACCAACATACCAACTAGAAAATAGAATGTCCTTCTTTACCCTGTCAAAATGGTTCATCATTTTGAACACCTTAATTAGGTCACTTCGATCTTCTCCACTCCAAGGAGAACAAGCACAATTTTTCTCATCTTTCCTTGTATGTAATACTTCTTATTCCTGGTATCATTCTAGTAAGTCTCCTTTGCACTCTCTCCAGGGCTTTAAATAAGCCCATCCTTCCTTAAATAAAAAGTGTTCAGAACTGAACATAATAATGTGGTGTGACCAATGATTTGTAGAAGCACATCATCACTTCCTTGCTTTTAGTCTCTATGCCTCTATTTATAAACCCAACGATCCTATAAGCCTTCTTCACAACTATTTTAACTTGCCTGGCCACCCTCAGAGAATTATGCACTTGAACCCAGAGGGCCTTCTGCTCCTGTACTCCCCTCAAATTTGGTCTGAGTCTGTATTGTCAGTGTTTCTTCTACCAAAATGCATTACCTCACATTTCTGTGCATTGAAATTCATTCGCCAGGTGTCAACTTGGTCAACTTTTCAATGACATCAAAAACAGAAGCTGCTGGAAAAGTTCAACAAGTCTGGCAGCATCTGTGAAGAGAAAATCAGAGTTACCATTTCAGGTCCTTCCTCAGAAACGAAACGTTAGCTCTGATTTTCTCTTCACAGATGCTGCCAGACCTACTGAGCTTTTCCAGCAACTTCTGTTTTTGTTCCGGATTTACAGCATCCGCAGTTCTTTTAGTTTCAACTTTTTAATGGCCCAAAGTCATCCAGGATCATCCTCGCAATTTACTATTCTCCCTAACTTAGTATCATCTCATTTTGCCCTTTGCATCCAACTCCAAATCATTTACAGGAATCAGAAAAGGCATGTCTCCCAACACCAATCCCTGGAGAACAGGACTTTCAACTCTTCTCCCGTCTGAGAAATATCCATGTATACCCACCCTCTGTTTACTAACTTGTAGCCAACTTCTAAAGGGTGACACAGTGGTTAGCACTGCTGCCTCACAGCACCAGGAATCCAGGTTCGATTCAAACCTTGGGTGACCGTGTGGAGTTGGCACATTCTCCGTGTGTGAGTTTCCACCTGGTGATCCAGTTTTCTCTCTGTCCAAAGATGCACAGTTTTGGTAGACTGCCCATGCTAAATTGCCCTGTAGTGTCGAGAGATATGCAAGCTAGGTGAGTTATGGGGATAGGGTGGAAAGCTCTTTAGCAGGTCGGTACAGGCTCAATGGGTTGAATGGTCTCTTTCTGCACTGTAGCGATCCTATGATTTTATCACTGTAATGCTCAGTTGCTCAATACCCACATTTTCAACAGCCCATTGTTTCAGTCTTAAAAAGTTGGAAAATGGTGACAAAGTACTCATTTAGTACCCGAATATCCTTTCCTTCAATAAGCAGCTTATCCTGCTTGTTCCTTATGGGCCCCACTCTTTCACTAATACTATTTGTTTTAGAGCAGCCTGCTATCTTTTCTCGTGCTTCCTCTTAGCCTTCCTCATTCCAGTCCTAGTCTCCTTCCTGCATTTGAGATATTCTCCCTAATTTCTATTGTTGTTATTCTGGTATGCACCATACGCCTCTATTTCTTTCCTTGTTTTCTCATCAATACACTCCATCATCCAGGGTACTTGCTTTGGATGCCTTGTATTTATTTCCCATGGTTATGCAACTAGTTTGTTATTCATCTCTCAATCCTATTTATCTCTCAGCAAAGTCTCCTATTTTTATCCAGCAAAATGTGTTCCCAATTAACCTGTTCCAGTTCAATTTTTCCACCCCCAAAATCTGCCCCTTTACAGTCTGGGATCTTAATCCTTCACTGATTTTTATCCTCTTCCAACTTAATATTGAACCTTACTATGTTATAATTTCAATTTCCCAAATGCTGCCCCGGAATGACATTCTCCACTGGATCTACCTCATTTCCTATGATCAGATCCAGAACAGCTTCCTCCCTGGTAGGACCATTCCAGAAAGTTCTCCTGCACACACTGTAGGAATTTTTTCCCTTCTATGCCCTACATTCTACATTCTTCCCAGTCTACCCAAGGGTAATTGAAATCACCAACGATCACAATCCTACTGGTCCTGTAGGGTTCCATAATGTGACTACAAATGCTCTCTTCTACTTGCTCCTCACTATCTGGAGGTCTGTAATAAATACCCAAAAAGGTCATTGCCCTCTTCCTTTTTCTCACTTCCAAACATATAGATTCTAATTCAGAAACCGCATCTTGTTCAAGGCTCCAATACTACCTTTGTCCAAGACTGTTTCACCTCCTCCCTTTTTACCCATCTTGTTTCTACTAAAAACTTACAACATGGGGCGTTAAGTATCCAGTTCTCTTCTGGCTTGAGCTATGTTTCTATCAATGGTGCTTCATATCCTCCAAGAACAATTTCCGTTTCCAGGTCCCCAATACTGTTCACTATACTCCATCCATTTACACATATATGTACAATTTAATCCTTCCCTTATCTCTTTTTTGCACACTGGGAGGCGATCATTCCTTTGGTCAACACTTAAGCCTGTCCTCACTTACTTTTCCTTGTTTACCCCACCTACTCTCTCTTGCCCCTTTCAGATGTATGCAAGTTCCATTCACTGACAGAAACAAAGAATATCAGTTTCTGTTACACCAAGCAGACATTGATGTAAATTCATGTTGATTAAAATGAAAAATACGCCAGCAAATCTTCAATGATTGTGTGTACTAAGCTTGCTGCAGGGTTCCAGTGGAAACCCAATGCAAGCTGGAGGAACATCACCTGTTCTTCCACTTAGGCACTATACAGCTATCAGGACTCAACATCGCTAAACTATGAACTCTGTTCTCCATTTTGATCATCCCCTCCCCTCCCTACCACAAAGTCTTGTTTCAGGGGCTTGCTGCAGCAAAGTTGGTCTATTTTCTGCCACTGACACCCCTTACTCTTCATCTACATTTCTTTTCTACTACGTTATACTTCCTTTATGTTTTCCTTTGGGCACCTTTACCATCTGTTCCATTTCTTCCTTCCCTTCCCCAAATTATAAAAAATCCTTCATTTTTCCTGCCCCCTCAGCTTCAAGAGTCATACTGGACTTGAAACTTTAACTCTAGTTGTCTCTCCACAGATACTGCCAGACCCGCTTAGTTTCTCCAACAAAATGATTTTATTTCAGATCTCCAATATCCACAGTATTTTGCTTTCTTTATTCAAAAACCTAAGTGTGTTCAGTAATGGGTGTTATTAACATACTAAAGTCAGTCTACTGCAACCTTTCCAAGCCTCCGAGTTAGTCTTTGGAACAGTATGTTGCCAGCAGCACAATGTAGATCTGTACTTTGCTGTTAGCCTCAGTGATGTCAGCCCTTTTGCACGTCCTGATGAAAGCACTTGGATACCAATCGTGCCTTTAAAATTTAATAATCTTTTACAAACTGCTGAACACAAAGATGAAAAGGAAAGTGGAAACTTCTCATTTTAGAGAACTGCAGGAGTTTGCTTTGGCTTAGTTAAAAGCAAGTTTTTAAATGGAGTTTTCAATTAAAACAAAAATCCAATATAATTTCACTGCTGGGAGATATATCAAAATCCCACTTCATGCAGCGGTTCCCTACAGGGAGAACAATTGACCAAAACTGTACCAGCATGCACCCAAAAAAGACCTGAGTTATGAAGCAATAGAAAGGCCCACAAAGATTTCAGCAAGCATTTCTTCTCAGCATATGGCGCCCAATCTTTCAGCCACCCAAGCCAAAAATCTCACTCTCGCTTACAACTCCTAAAACAACTTTTTGATGCCATCTGACAGTTTATCCAGTAAGACTATTTCACTCAGAGGTTCCACTGGCTGTAGCCAAAATGCTGCCATAACTGATCTGAAACACAAAGGTATTGTTCTAGATAAAATGGAAGCTTCTGGAAATTAGTGTAAAATATGCATTTACAGGAAAACTAGGGCACCTAACTTTAAACGTTATCATTTTACAAAAGGATCCAAAGAAGTCTGATCAGTGTCATTGATGTACTTTATTTTTAAGGCAGTCACATCAAGTTGTATTTCTGTTGTTTGCTATATAAAATGGTTATAGAAACAAATTACTGACATGTTCAACTTGAATATCATAATGATTTTAACTGAGCAATCAGGTTCGGGCACCCTTTCAGTAGAGTTCAACACAGAGCAAAAATTTTGTTTATGCATCGAATTAGGATATTTTGGATCAATGGCTTCAGGTTTCAAGAGACAATGTTCTGCACAGCTTGGTTAGCAAAAACTGAGGGATTATTACAGTAAAAATTCAAAGCTTGAGCACATTTGTGACACATTCTTTGCTTACCATGGCAGACAGTGAGCTTAGGAATCTTCAATGGAGAAAACTGTCACAGAAACACAACTGAACAAGCCACCCAGTCATCTCTTCTAATTTAAAGCAGTTTCCTTGATTAGCTTGTTCCTAGCTCCACTGTCCTTAGCTTAAGAAAATAACGTGACTCTAATTTTTGAGAACTGTCCAGTGACTACAGTTCAAAGTGCAAAGCTCTCATTCTTTCATCTGTAAACTGTACTTCCAAATCTAGAAGCATAGACTGTGACTGTAAATGTAAATATCTGCCTGGCTGATTTGACTTCTATATCTGTTGACTATGAGAATGGTATTTTACTGTCCACTCCTAGTCTCTGCAGCAATTGCAGGGACTTCCGTTGTGTCGTTGGCATTGGTGCTGGCTTTTGGGAATTAGAAAGATCCTCTGAACATGCCAGTATTCACAGATCACCATAAAGTGACACCAGATATGAAGACTAAATGATGACTTGGCAGTGATCTCTCTCTGTGGTTAAAATCTGCTTACATTTGTTTATTTCCCACCTGGCACGGAACCAAATTGAGCAAGGTAAAGGTAAAGTCACAATACTCCTACCGGACCGTAGATCTATTCTCTCAAAAGTGAGACACAACTCACGGGTGGTTTAACTTGACGGTCACCACTCCTCATGTGAGGAAGAGGTAGAGATGGAAAGTCCTGCTGGTAACCAGTCCTTCAGCCAGTGCTGGAATGGAACCTATGCTGTTGGTTTTGCTCAATCACAAACCAGCTATCCAGTCAACTAAGCTAACCGGCTCCTGTACAGACACAGAACTCGTAACTGCACAACATTCACATTTTAAAAAAAAAAAAAAAATTGCAAATGCTGGAAATCAGAAACAAAAAAAAAAATTGCTGGAAAACTCAGTAGGTTTGGCAGTATCTGTGGAGAGAAAGCACAGTTAACGTTTCAGGTCCAGTGACCCTTCAGAACTGGTTCTCTTGTTCTGAAGTAAGGTCACTGGGCCTGAAACATTAAGCCTGTTTTCTCCTCACAGATGCTGCCAGGCCTGCTGAGTTTTTCCAGCAATTTCTGGTTTTGCTTCGGACCAAAACTGCATGTTTGTGGTGCCCTTCTCTTATTTCTGTTGAGCTGACGGAATGTCACTCCATTGATCAATATTCAAAACAGTCTAAAATGTCATCCCTACTCATGGGCAGAATTGATTTTATGTATAAATACAACATCAGCACTGTTCACCATCAGGATGGGGCCTATACAGCCTATTCACAATTCATTGGACAGTTTGTTTATTTTACTCATTCTCCCCCTCTTTGGCTTTTATTGCACAAAACCTTTACACATTTAATCTCCACTACTCTATCACAAACCTTCCTTTTCACATGCTCAAACTTATTATATTTCTGCTCAGTTCTAATGAAGGCTCAGCAGCTGAAAACATCAGCTATTTCCCTCTATAAGGATGTTCCCAAAGTATGAAGTCACACAACACCAAGTGATAGTCCAACAGGTTTATTTGAAATACAAGCTTACAGAGCACAACCCCTTTGTCAGGTACAGTGAAAGGGGACAGCACACAAACAGAGTTTATAGGCAGAGAGATCAAGGGCAGACAGATCAACAGATCATACACATGGTGTGAGTGGAGCATCAGATGAGTCTCTGCAGGTGACCAAGAGTGTGTTGGATGGGTAGTAAAGTGTCAACAGCTGAATAATCAGCGAAGGGATGACCTATAATTCAATTAAATGAGGCAGAGAGATGATTGGGTTCATGTTGTGTTACATGTGACCCCACCACACTTCTGTATCTGTAAAATCTTCCTTACCATCCTGTTTTGACACCATCACCTTGATAAATTGTTATGAACTCTCTACCTTAAATCGGTTTGTATACAGTTTTGGATTACTTGTTACTTTGGTTAGACCCTCAGCATGTAACCCTTCAATCTTATCACGTTATTCAGGTCATATAGTTTGTCTCCAGCACCACCTCATTTTTAATTTTTTTGTATAATTATCTCTGTCTCATTTAATCAGATTATAGGTCATCCCTTCATTGGTTATTCAACTGTTGACACTTTACTCACCATCTAACACTCTTGGTCACCATCAGAAATCACATGACACCAGGTTATAGTCCAACAGGTTTATTTGCAAACAGAAGCTTTTGGATCCTCGCTCCTTCTTCAGGTGTTAAGTCTTAGTCACCTGCGGAGACTTATTATCTGATACTTCACTCACACCAGTCATATGATCTTTTGATCTGTCTGCCTATAAACTGTGTCTGTGTGCTCTTCTCTCTCATTGCACCTGACGAAGCGACTACACTCCGAAAGCTTGTGATTTCAAACAAACCCATTGGACTATAACCTGATGTCGTGTAGACTTCTGACTTTGTCCCTTCCAGTCCAACACCAGTACCTCCACATCATGGGTCCTAAGTATTTCAAACATTTTCTTTTTCTTAAAAAGTTCAGATTCAGAGCATCTCCGGTGTGTTGCTTCTATAAATATTAACTTCTGTCTTTAACCTGTTGACTGAGCTGTGTACGCTCAGCATTTTCCAAGTCATTTATTTCCACAATAAGTGCTACGACTATCCTTATTAGATAAAATCTGAACTACAAATCATTATTGCCCCTTTTTCTGTATTCCAGCTTTTGGGATGTTATACAACATTTCTTTTGAAGTTTTTTAGGAAAATAATTTCTTTGCCATATTGCAAAAATGACTTTTCTGAAAAGTAGCTTCTCATTGAAATATCATTTTGTAAGGGAGTGAAAGCTTCAAACACAATTGCCAGACGCAGTTAAATATTCCTAGACATCTTTCACTTAGATTGTCACACAACAGATTGATTACTGTTTCAATTATCTTACATGATTTAACAATACTTGAAAATGCATTTGGTTACTGTCTGACTCAGCACAATATGTATTCAGGAAATTAACTGAAGTATAATCACTGAATATTTGATTTCTGAAGGAGATTATTTGATACGTTTTCATAGAATCAAAATGTTCGACATGTATTTGAAGTTTTCAAGAAACACATTTGACTTGTCTATAATCTAGCTGAATTTACAACACAATATTTAAAAATCTCATGCATATATAGGAAAACATGTTTCTACGATTTACATCAATGGTTTTACTTTGGCGTTTCAAAAAATCAAGCTATGCTGAAAAGGGGAAATAGCCCAGATTTTCTTACTTGGGTAAAGTGAAACCACTTCAGTGCTAACATAAATAAAATTACATTACTCTAGGTCTGGACACACTGCTGTTGAACAAAGCAATAACAAAAAAACTGAAAGCAACCAAGTAAATTTTTCTGCAACCAGCAAGTCCCACCTCTTTTTGTGATTACACTGCTATGGTAACAGTAAAGAATGCTAAACAAATGAAACTAACTGTTCAGGCAAATTCAATTAATTGCAATAGATCTTTCTGAAAAGCAACATCCACAAGTGCAAACGTTCCCAAATGGGAGTGGATAAGTAATGCCAGCACTAGGTAATGACATTTTGTAATATATTATGAAAAGAAAATGATTCAGTGCTACAGCTTGTTAAATTATACTTCTTACACACGACTCCATCAAAACAGGAAGACTCCATTTTAAATACCTGTTATGCATGCAAACTACAATCACACAGCTATGTCAGACACACAGGAGAACTGTACATAATTAAACATTCAGTTTTGTAATGAGATGAGGTTCACCTTATCAGGAGCCATCCGAATTAACTAACTGCACTGTGACTTTACAAACCTCTCATTACCAAGGGAGTTTTCACTTTTAACTATTCATTACCATAGGAGTTTAACTACGGATAATCTCAGTGTGCTTAATTTCCCACTTTATTTCATCCTTGAAGGATTAATTTACCTGTAGGTGTGAAGAATTACACCCAACTATCAATAAAACTCAGAATTAAAGGGCATTTCTCTGTTTCACAAGTTGTCCTGATTCATCCGCCTTTTCCCCTAGTCTCCACAAAAAAAAAATTGGACATCTCAACTTTAAATTGCGAGTTCTTTTCAAAAATATTCAATTCCATCTCAGCTTGAGGAGATCACTGCAGGAGTTCCTCGGGTACTACCCAAGGCCTCAAAATCTTCGGCCGTTTCACTGATGGTTTTCCATCGCAAGGTCAGAAATGTGGACATTCATAGATGATTGCCCAGTGTTCAACAACCTTCACAACTCCTCAAATACTGGAGCAGTTCTGTGTCCAAACACAGTAAGATATGGGCAACATCCAGTTTCAGAAGTGGCAAGAAATATTTGCATCAAACAAGGTCCAGGAAATGACCATCGTCCCTTGACTTTCAATCCCATCACTATTGCTGTATCCTCCACTATCAACCTTCTGGGGGCTTACCATTAACCAGAAACTGAACTGCACGAGCCATATAAAAACTGTGGGTTCAAGTCCTATCTGCTCCAGAGGTGTGTGTCATAACCTGCCTGAATAGGTTGATTAAAAATCTCAATTTCCAGGGTCAGTCCAGTCAATAATCATCTCAGTTTAGTTAGTGTAAATTCCCACTCATCCTGAATTCCTGACCAACCTTAGCTGTGCCAATGTGATGCCAAAACTGGACTGGGTAACCAGATCCATGATACTCACTGAATGACTCCTAAAACTACAAAGAACTGCAGATGCTGCAAATCTAAATAAAACCAGAAAACACTGGAAATATTCAACTGGGCAGACTGCATTTGTACAGCATGAGAGATAGAGAGATAGCGATAATGTTTCAGATCACAGGTCCTAGACAAAACTGGAATATCAGAGCTTATAAGATGGAGGAACAGAAGTAAGCCATTCAGCCCATCAAATCTGCTCTGCCATTCAATGACATCAAGGTCGATCTGATAATCCTCTACTTCATTTTCCTGCCTTTTCCCCATTACCCTTGATTCCCTTACTGATTAGAAATCTGGCCATCTCAGCCTTGAACACACAATCACCGAGCATCGACAGCCTCTGTGGCAAAGAATTCCACAGATTCACTATTTTCAGAGAAGAGAAATTCCTCCTCGTCTCTGCATTAAATGTGTGTTCCCTTATTCTGAGATTATGTCACCTGATCCTACATTCTGCCAATGGGGGAAACAACCTTTCCTCACCTACCCTGTCAAGTCCCTGAAAATCTTGTATGTCTCAATAAGGTCACCTCTCAGATTCCTAAATTTACTCAACCTCTCCTCGTAAGACAATCCTTCCATATCCTGTTCCAGCCTCATGAACCTTCTCTGAACTGCCTCCAATGCAGGTGTATCTTGCCGTAGAAAGAGGAGCCAAAACTGTTCACAGCACTCCAACTGTGGTATGACTAATGAGATAACAAGGTGTAGAGCTGGATGAACACAGCAGGCCAAGCAGCATCAGAGGAGCAAGAAAGCTGACGTTTCGGGTCTGGATTCGAAACGTCAGCTCTGCTGCTCATCTGCTGCTTGGCCTGCTGTGTTCATCCAGCTCTACACCTTGTTATCTCAGATTCTCCAGCATCAGCAGTTCCTACTATCTCTGTGGTCTGACTAATTTTGTTTTTAATACTCCATTCCCTTTGAAATAAAGGCCAACATTCCATTTGCCCTCCCCATCACCCACTGAATATTGATGCGAGCTTTGTGTAATTCACGCACAAAGACTCCCAAATCCCTGTTCCATTGCTTTCTGTAGTTTTTCTCCATTAAATAAAATTCAACCTCTGTATTCCTTCTACTAAAGTACATAACTTCACATTTTCCCATACTATATTCCATCTACCAAGGTTTTTAAGCCACTCACCTATGCCCCCCTGCAAACTCTATATCATCCTTACCACTTGCCTGTCCAGTTTTGTTCCATCTGCAAACTTGACAACTGTATGTTCACTTTCCTCATCCAAGTTATTAACATATTGTAAATAAACTGACCCAGCACTGATCCCTGTGGCATTCCGCTACTCTCAGGTTGCCATCCTGAAAATGCACCCTTTATGTTGACTCTGTGGTCTATTATTTAGGCAATGCTCTATCCATGATAATATACAAATTCCAACACTAACGGACTACAGTCTACATTTAAGCCTTCCCAATTTGGCCCCAACCACGATGTACGCTACATTCAGAACATTGATATCTGACAGAATACACACTCGCTGCAATGCGCTGGCACCTCCAGATACTACAATTAAGCCTACTCCAGCTCAGAGCCTCCCTCTCCCAGACCTGCAAAGGACCTCTCCTGTTTTTTATTCTTCGTAAGATCCACAATCTGAACTCACAATTCTACTCAGCTTTATTGGACACTAAAAACCGAAAGTACTTTAAACTTACTGGTGCCTGCCACCCTACCCAGGACCTTCCCCACCACGTGCCCGCCGCCATTGGCCATGTGGCCACCTTCGGAGCACCAACGGTTTCCACGGATGACATCACATTCGCCGCCACCCGGTACACCACTTCTGGTACAGCCGACGCCATCAACACCGCTGCTGATGCCGCCACCGCCTCCTCCGTTTCCAAGGACATCGCTCTGCCTGTCGCCTCCACAGCCAGCAGCTCCAGAGGAGACTGGAGCACCCAGCCCTGCTGGGTCTTCACCATCCCCAGAGACCTCCCCCTTACTGAGGGCAAACGGTCAGTCCTCAGTAAAGGACTCACCTTTGTCCCCCTCCACCCAAATATCGATGAATACAACTCATGTTTGGACACCGAACAGTTTTTCAGCCACCTCCGCGCTTACTTCTTTAACCGTGAGCCTAACCCTCCCTCTACTGATCCCTTCTCCCACCTCCAACACACCCCCTCCTCCTGGACACCACCCCAAGGCATCCTACCCTCCCTCGACCTCTTCATCTCTAACTGCCATCGAGACATCGATCGCCTCAACCTCTCCACCACTCTCACCCACCCCAACCTCTCCCCCATAGAACGTGCAGCCCTCCGCTCCAATCCCAACCTCACCATAAAACCTGTGGACAAGGGAGGCGCAGTTGCAGTATGGCGCACTGACCTCTACATCGCCGAGGCCAGACGCCAGCTCTCTGACACCTTCTTCTACCGCCTCCTTGATCATGACCCCAACCCCAAGCACGAAACCATCCACAACCTCATCACTTCAGGTGACCTCCCACTCACAGCCTCTAACCTCAACATTCCCCAACCTCGCACCACCCGTTTCTATCTCCTTCCCAAAATCCACAAACCTGACTGCCCTGGTCGACCCATTGTCTCCACCTGCTCCTGCCCCACCGAACTTATCTCTACTTATTTCGACTCCATTTTCTCCCCCTTGGTCCAGGATCTCCCTACCTACGTCCGTGACACCACTCACGCCCTCCACCTCCTCCAAAACTTCCAGTTCCCTGGTCCCCAACACCTCATCTTTACCATGGACGTCCAGTCCCTATACACCTGCATTCCCCGTGCAGTTGGCCTAAAGGCCCTCCGCTTCTTCCAGTCCCGCAGGCCCGACCAGTCCCCCTCCACTGACACCCTCATCTGCTTAGCCGAACTCGTCCTCACCCTCAACAATTTCTCTTTCAATTCCTCCCACAGACAAAGGGGGTGGCCATGGGTACCCGCATGGGCCCAAGCTATGCCTGCCTCTTTGTAGGATATGTGGAAGAATCCCTCTTCCAAAGCTACACTGGCCCTATTCCCCACCTCTTTCTCCGTTACATCGATGACTGTATCAGCGCTGCCTCGTGCTCCCACCATGAGCTCGAACAGTTCATCCATCCCAACCTTAAGTTCACCCGGACCATCTCGGATACCTCTCTCCTCTTCCTGGACCTCTGTCTCCATCTCTGGCATCCACTGGAAACCGACATCCATTTCAAGCCCACCGACTCCCACAACTAACTAGAATACACCTCCTCTCACCCACCTTCCTGCAAAAAGGCCATTCCCATTCCCAATTCCTTCGCCTCCGCCGCATCTGCTCCTAGGATGAGGCATTCCACTCCCGGACATCCCAGATGTCCTCGTTTTTCAAGGACCGCAACTTCCCCTCCACAGTGGTCGAAAGTGCCCTCGACCGTGTCTCTCGCATTTCCGGCAACTCATCCCTCACACCCCCTACCTGCAATAACAACCAAAACAGAATCCCCCTCGTCCTCACGTACCACCCCACCAACCTCCGAATCCAACGCATCATCTTCCGACACTTCCGCCATCTGCAATCTGACCCCACTACCAAAGACATTTTTCCCTCCCCACCCTTACCTGCTTTCCAGAAGGACCGCTCTCTCAGTGACTCCCTCGTCCGCTCCACACTCCCCAACTGCCCCACCACACCTGGCACTTTTCCCTGCAACTGCAGGATGTGCTACACCTCCCCTCTCACCCCCATCCCAGACCCCAAGAAAACCTTCCACATCAAGATGTTCACCTGCACATCTGCTAATGTGGTATACTGTATCCACTGTTCCCGTTGTGCCCTCCTCTACATCGGGGAAACCAAGCGGAGGCTTGGGGACTGCTTTGCGGAACACCTACGCTCGGTTCGCAACAAACAACTACACCTCCTAGTCGCAAACCATTTCAACTCCCCCTCCCACTCCTTGGACAACATGTCCATCCTGGGCCTCCTGCAGTGCCATAATGATCCCACCCCAAAGCTGCAGGAACAGCATCTCATTCCGCTTGGGAACCCTGCAGCCCAAGGGTATCAAATGTGGACTTCACAAGCTTCAAAATCTCCCCTTCCCCGACCGCCCAGCTCGTCCCACCTCCCTAACCATTCCTCCCACCTCAAGCCCCACCCCCATCTCCTACCCACTAACCTCATCCCGCCTCCTTGACCTGTCCGTCCTCCCTGGACCGACCTATCCCCTCCCTAACTCCCCATCTACATTCACCTTTCCTGGCTCCAACCCCATCTCTTTGACCTGTCTGTCTCCTCTCCACCTATCTTCTCCTTTATCCATCTTCTATCCACCTCCCCCTCTCTCCCTATTTATTTCAGAATCCCCTTCCCCTCCCCCATTTCTGAAGAAGGGTCTCGACCCAAAACGTCAGCTTTCCTGCTCCTCTGATGCTGCTTGGCCTGCTGTGTTCATCCAGCTCTACACCTTGTTATTCCAACACCATGGGCTGTTAACTTATTAAGTAGCATAAGAAGTAGTACCTTCTGAAATTTACCGAATGAGAAGCTGAAAATTCTGAGCTGAGTAACTCATATTTCCCCAAAACTTGTCAACCCTATACAAAACACAAATCAGACAATGTGTTGGAATATTCTCCATTTGCTTCGATGGGGAGTGCCATCACCACTCAAAAAGCTTATCACCATTCAGGGAATAGCAGCCCAATTGACTGTGACGCCAGCCACCACTTTCACTATTCATTTCCTCTACAACTGATGCACAATGGTAGCGAGGTACAAAATTCACTGCAGCAATTCAGCTAGATTCCTTCAAAAGAAACCTTCTAAATACATGACCTCTACCACCTAGAAAGAAAGAGGACAGCAGATACTTTGAAACACCACCACCTGCAAGATCCCCTCCAAGCCGTTCACCAGCCTGACTCAAAAGCATATCATATATAATGTGCCTTCAATGTCAGTGGGTCAAAATCATAGAATCTATATAGCGCCAGACGCCATTCAGGCCATCAAGCCTGCAATGACCCTCTAAAGAGCACTCTCTGTAACCCAGCACTTATCCCTCCATTTCCCAGGGCTAATCCACCCAGCCCATGCATCCCTGGATACCGTGGGCAATTTAGCATGGCAAACCCACCTAAGCTGCACACTTTGCACTGTGGGAGAAAACCCACGCAGACGCAGGGAGAATGTGCAAACTCCACAGAAAGTCACTCAAGGCTGGATTTGAACCCGGGTCCCTAGCATCGTGAGGCAGCAGTGCTGTGGACTGAGCCACCACATGCCCTGAACTCCTGGAACTCCCTTCCTAATAGGGCAGTAGGTGCTCCTACAACGCATGGGCTGCAGTGGTTCAAAGCAGCAGCTTAGCATCACCTTGTCAAGGGCATTAGTAATAAAAGCTGGCCTAGCCAGTAACTCCCACATCTGTGGGTAAATAACAAAATGAGATGCAATTTAGTTTGACATGTCCTGCAGCATGTGACGTACAGTACTGTACCAATGCCAGCTCTACAGCCACGCTGGAATTCCACCATCACAAAGGCCGATCAAAGGATTAATAGCAAATATAGCAAGGTCTGGACCCGAAACGTCAGCTTTCCTGCTCCTCTGATGCTGCCTGGCCTGCTGTGTTCATCCAGCTCCACGCTGTTTTATCTCTGACTCCAGCATTGGCAGTTCCTACTATCTCTCAGTTCCCTCTACACCTCAGAGTTCTGCAATCTCTTGTGATTCTTGAATCACAAGCGGTTGGAGAAAAAGGTTGTTTTTTGTTAACATGGACTGGTTCAAATCTAGACAGTAGTGCCTGAGGATGTGGTGGAAGCAAATTCAGTAATGACATTCAAAAAAAATAAAAGAGGGATAAACAGGGGTATAGGGAAAAAGCAGGTGTGTGGGAGTTGAACTGCTCCTACAGAAAATGAATATGGACAAGACAGGTTCTTCCATGCCGTAACCATTCTATGATTTTATACTGGACTTCATTTAGATGGACAGATAGGCAAGCTAGGGTTGCCTTGTTTGGGAGGAAAGAGAAGGCTCAGAGATTTAATCAAGATGTTCGGTCTAGACAGGTGACAGGCAGAAACTATCACTCTTAGCAATACTGTCATGGACAGGTGCATGTGCAGGCAGACAGATTGGTAACGATGAGGTCAAGTACATTCCTTCACCCCTGCCGCAGAGCCTGTCTAGCAGCAATGTCCTTTTGGGCCCAAACAGCTTGATCAGAAGCACTATACCAAGATAATCTTAAATGGTGGACAGTGAAATGTCCAGAGTATATTCTGTACCATTGCTACCCTCGGTGCTTCCTCCAAGTGCTGCTCAATATGAGGAGTACTGATTCTTCAGCCAACGGAGGAGAGTACGTGGTAATTAGCAGGAGGTTTCCTTGCCCATATTTAACCTGAAGTCATGAGACTTCACGGGGTCCAGAGTTCCAGAGGACTCCAAAGGCAACTCACTTTCAATTGTATACCATTGGGCAAGGAAGGTGATGTGGTGTCTGGAACATTGTCTGTAAGGTATGATTCCCTGAGCATGACTGTGTCAGGTTGCTGCTTGACTAGTCTGAGACAGCTCTCCAAATTTTGGAATTGGCCCCAGACGTTTGGACTTTGCAAGGTTGACAAGACTGTCTTTGCTGTTGTCATTTCTGGTGCCTGGTCAATGCCAGCTGGTCCGTTCAATTTCATTTCTTTCTTGAGACTTCACACTGATTGATACAACATTGTTGTGCCTCTGGAGTCACATTTAGGCCAGACGAGGTGAGGATGACAGATTCCTTTCCCTAAAGAATATTCATGAGCCAGATGGGTTTTTCAGACAATTGACAAAAGATACATAATCATTCAGATTTCTTTTAAAAACTGAATTCAAATTCAGCCTTCAGCTTTGGTGGGATTCGAACCCAGGTGCCCATAACATTGGCCGAGTTTCTAGATTGATAGTCACGTGATAATACCTCTAGGCCATTGCTTCCCTATGGTCTGTCATGGGGAAGATGCAAGAATCAATGAGGTCATAGCTGGACACTTACAAAATTCAAGATAATCAGAACGGGTCTGTAGTTTTATAAAAGGAAAATCACATTTAACCAACGTAAAGAAGTTAGTTCTCTAAAGGAGTAACCTGCCAAGACAACGTTGGTGATTTACTGTACTTGGTTTTTCCAGAAGGCATTTAACAAGGTGCCACGTAAAACATTATTGCTCAAAGTCAAGGTTTGGAGGGATAGGGGCCAGGAGCAGGCAGGTGGGACCAGTTTAGTTTGGGATTACGTTAGCATGAACCGATTGGATCGAAGGGTCTGTTTCCATGCTGTCTGACTCAATAGGTCTTTGTCTGATTGACAGGGTGTAACAAGTTGCGTTCCAGAGGAACCTGGGCTGGGGACTCAACATTTTACAGCTTATATCAATTAGATGAAGGGATGAAAGACGTAGTAGCTAGATTTGAGGATACCACAAAAATAGGTAGGAAAGCATATTGTAAAAAGGACATAGAGAGGTTGCAAAACAAAGTAAACAGTTTGAGCGACAGCACAAAAATCTGGCAAATGGAGAATAATGTGAGAAAACATGAAATTGTTTTATTCTTCCTGCCAAAATGAACAGAGGATTACTTAAACTTCTACAGCCATTCTCTGTTTAAGTTGTAGAGAGATCCAGGCATTCCAATGCATGAGTCACAAACAGTTAGTATACAGGCACAGCAATTAAGACTAATGAAATGCTTTCCTCTATGATAAGGAGAATTTATAAAAGGAAGTAATGATATACTTCAATTATACAAGACACTGTTGAGATCACGTCTCAAAGACGGTGTGCAGTTTTGATCTCCTTACCGAAGGATGCATGCAAATACATTAGAAACGATTCAGAGGAGTATTACGAGATTGACACCTCAAATGAGCAGGCTGCTGTATGAGAAATAAACTGTATAGACTGGGCTTGATTTCTTTGGAGTTTAGAAGAGCAAGAAGTGACTAAAATAATGTTTCTTCTTGTGGGCGAGTCGAGAATGAGGGGCATCACTTTAAAAGTAGTGGTTTCCCTTTTGGGAGGTGAAGGAGAAATTCTGTCTCAGAGGATTGTGCAACTTTGGAATTCTCTGCCTCAGACGGCAGTGGAGGTGGAATATTTAATATTTTTAAGCTGGTGGTAGGTCGATTTTTGTAGGCAGCAGAATCAAAGGTTCTCATGGGTAGATGAGAATGTGAAATTCAAGGAGTTGGCTGGCCTACCTCTGCTCCTAATTTGTATTTTCATCTGTATGTTCATAGGATAGATCTTTAGCAGACACCAGAGGAAACAGTGTAAGAGCAGGGAAAAGCTATTGCTAGTAACACACTATGATAAATAGACAAGGCCAGAACCAGGCAAATGCAGATATATTAACACAGAAGCAAGAGTCGACAATTAGCCCTTTGAATCTGTTCCACAGTTCATATGATCATGGCTGATCATTCCCAGTTCCAGCTTTTGCCCCATTCCATTTGAACCTTTTAGCTCCAAGAGTTATATCAAACTCCTTTCTGAAAACATTCAATGATTTTGCCTCAACTACTTTCACTGGCAGAGAATTTCACAGACGCACAACTCTGTGGGTGAAGAAATTTCTCATCTCATTTCTAAATTACCCTGTATCCTTAGAGACTGTGACCGCTGGCTCTGGAATCCCTGGTAAATCGGAAACATTCTTCCTGCAATTACCCTATCTAAACCTGTTAGAATTTTAAAGGTTTCTCGGAGATACCCTCTAATTCTTCAAAATACCAGTGAATATAGTCCTAACGGATCCAGTCTCTCCTCATACATCAGTCCTGCCATCCCAGGGATCAGTCTGGGAAACTTTTGTTGCACTTGATCCATTGCCAGAGCATCCTTCCTCAGATAAGGAAACAAAACCCGTTTTCGCTGAAGTGTCACAGGCTGAGGGGCAACCTGATAGAAGTATCTAAAATTACGAGAGGTATGGATAGGGTGGATAGTCACAATCTTGTTCCCAGGGTGGAAATGTCAAATACTAGTTGGCGTAGGTTTAAGGTAAGGGGTGAAAATTTAAAGGAGATGTGTAAAGCAAGTTTAGTTTTACACAGAGGGTGGTAGGTACCTGGAACATGCTGCCAGGGAAGGAAGTAGTAGGAACAACAGCAACTTTTTTTTAAATTCATTCATGGGATCTTGGTATCATCAGACATGTGAACAGACAGGGAATAGAGGGATATAAATCAAGCGAAGGCACATGGGGTTAGGCTAGAATGGCGCAATGGACAGCACGATGGCCAGCACAGTCAGAGCAGGCCAAAGGACCTGCTCCTATGCCATACTGTTTTTTTTTGTTCTAAAACAGCACACAATATTCTAGGTGTGCTCTCACTAAGGCCTGTATAAGTGCAGTAAGACATTCCAGTACCTGTACTCAAATCCTTCGTTATGAAGGCCAACATATCATTTGCCTCCTTCACCACCTGCTGTACCTGCATGCTGACTCTCAGCAATTGCTTACACAGTGTGAAGGTCTTGTTGCACCTCTCCCTTTCTCAGCTTGGCACCGTTCAGACAATAATCTGCCTTCCTGTTTTTGCTACCAAAGTGGATAATCGCACATTTATCCACAAATACTTCATTTGCCATGCACCTGTCCACTTCATTATCATTGATATATAGTAAACAACTGGGGCCCAAGTATTTATCCTTGTGGTACTCCACTAGTTGCAGTCTGCTAGTGCAAGAATGATCTATTTATTCGCAAGATTCTGAGACCCACCCAATGGGATGACAGTAGAGAAGTGGTAGAAGACAACAGTGGTCAACTGTATTGCGGGCTGCAAGCAAATCAAGAAGGACAGGGAAAGTTTACCCTTGTCACAGTATCATTTAACAGAGTACTTTGGTGTTTTGTTTTTAATTTCTTCATGGGATGTGGATGTTCTGGCTAGGCCAGCATTTACTGCTCAGCCGGCATTCAAGGGTCAACCACATTGCTGTGGGTCTGAATTCACATGTACATCAGACCAGCTAAGGATGGCAGATTTCCTTCCTGAGAGAACCTCAACTGAACCAGATGGATTTTTACAACAATTGGCAATGATTACATTAGACTTTTAATTTGAGATTGTGATGGTGGGATTTGAACGCATGCCCTCAGAACATTAGCTTGAAGTTGTGGATTGTGATAATGCCACCACTTCCCCTCAGAAGGGCAGCATAAACCTGATTGGAAGGATTCAAACGAAGTTCTGGGCAAAATGAGCTCAGATTTGGAAAGCAAAGACATACAAAACTAATAAGTCATTGTACTGACATACGTTTGGAAGTTAGATAAATCCTTCAAGCGGATTTATCACCACTATCTATTGTTCTGTACATCTTTCCCAATTGTATTTAAATATGAGTGACTGTGGTGTCAGTAAAGTATAATGAGAGGCATGATCCTCTTACACCCTGACCATTTGAATTGTGGAAAGTTAACCAACAAAACAATTATAATCTTTGTTCCGGTTAGTGCATCAGAGAGATCACTTAAACCCATATAACTACTCTGAACTCAAACTGAAGTTTTTTTGAAAAAAAAAGGAAATATATTAAGTTCAGTGTAAATTTTATAATTTAGTGTAGCTAACATACCAAACACATCCCTAGTGATAACCTGTTGAATTGTTTGTTGATTCAAGGGATAAGATCTTCGCTGCCTGTGCCATTAATTGTTGGTGATTATTGTTGTGTACCATAGGAATCCGTACTTGAGCCCCAGCTACACCCACACACCTACACACACACACAAATAAAATCCTATATGAGGAACCAAATGCAATATTTTAAAATTTGAAGACAAAATTAGTTTGGTTTGAGTGTTGTATGCAGGATGCGAGGCGGCTTCAGGCCATCTAGATGAGTATACAGGCAAATACATGGCAATGACATATAACAGACATAAAGTGAAGTTATACACTTCAGAGTGAAAAGTGGAAAGGCAGAGTATTATTTAAACAGTGAAACAATGGGAGTACAGATGCAAAGGAAAGTGAGTGCCCCTGTACAGTTGTCAATTAACAAACAGGCAAGTACAGTAAAAATTAGGAAGGAAAATGATATATTGGCCAGTATGTTGGCCTTCTAAATCGGTGTACTTTTCTCTCACTTCACCCGATGAAGGGGCTAAGCTGTGAAAGCTTGTGATTTCCAATCAACCTGTTGGACTACATCCTGGTGTCATGTAGCTTTTGACTTAGTCCACCCCAGTCCAACATTGGCACCTCCACATCATTACAGAACAATAGAAGTTCAGAAGTAGGGATATCTTACCGCAGTTACACAGACCATGGTGAGACCACACTTGGAATACTGTATGCAGCTTTGGTCTCCTTACTCAAGAGGGAACACACTTGCCATCGTAGAAGTGCAGCAAAGGCTGACAGCAGGATGGTAAGACTGTCTCAGTAAAAATGGTTGGTTCAACTGGACCTGCATTCATTAGAGCGGAGAAGAATGCCAGGGAATCAGATTGAAATGTATAAATTTCTAACAGGACTAGACAGACTAGATGCAGGGAGGATGCTTCCCCTGGGTGGGGAATCTAGATCAGTGGTCAGAATTTCAGGAAATGGGGCTGAGATGAGAAAACATTTCTTCACTTAGATTGTCAACATGTGGAATTTGCTACCACAGACGTTTGTGGAGGTCAGGTGACAGTGTATTCAAGAAAGGGATTGATAAATTCAGATTTTAATTGCATCATGGGGTATGATAGAAAGTGGTAAATATGACATTCAGGCAGAGGACCAGCTATGAAGATACTGAATGGCAGAGCAGACTCAAAGGGCCAAATAGCCAATTCCTATATCCAGTTTTTACTTTAGAAAGCAATTAAGAATCCACCCACATTGCTGTGGGTCTGCAATTACATGCAAGCCAGACCAGGTAAGAAGGACAGTTTTCCTTCCCTAAAAGGTAATTAACGGGTTTTCTGATGTCACAGTCATTAGACTTTTAATTCCAGATCTTTACTCCTTTCAATCTGCCATGGCAAGATTCAACTCTGGTCCCCACATTACCCTGTTCTCTGATTACTAGTTCAGAAACAATACCTCTACACCACTGCCTTCTCCACTATTAAGTGAGAAAAATCACAGTTCCAACCGTAACCCATTGCAGCCAAGATTATTAAAAGAAAACTTTACAGACACATACTAACCAACAAGATTAGGCTCACTGCTCATCACTATTTTTGTTTTTAAAAAAGAACCTGAACGAGCCAGATTCATTGTACATGTTCCATTTAACAACTAGCCTCCTACAGAACCGAAATGGTCACAGCACAGTCAGTGGCCATCCACCCATCAAATCTGTGCTGGTGTCAGCATTCTGGCACTGAGCGAGTTACTCTTGCATTCTCCTGCCTTTCCCACTCAGCCCTTGAATTCTTCCTCTACAGATAATCATTCCACATTTTTCAAAGCTAAGATTGATTGTGTCTCCAACAGATTCTCAGTTTGTGAATTACAGACCCTACTTATTCAATACAGAAAAAACAATTTCTACAAATCATTGATAACAAGGTGTGGAGCTGGAAGAACACAGTAGGCCAAGTAGCATCAGAGGAGCAGGAAGGCTGACGTTTCGGACCTAGACCCT